>NC_045159.1:23572741-23607741 GCF_900700415.2 Clupea harengus | reverse complement strand
TAAACATTTGCATCGGCAGTGAAACTGGACTCCCAGAGGAAGAAAGCAGACCTCGTGGCGCAACGGTAGCGTGTCTGACTCCAGATCAGAAGGTTGCGTGTTCAAATCACGTCGGGGTCAAAAAGCACCTGCTCTTCCACGGCCTTTTCAATAACAAAATAAGTCAACGTAGATTGAGCAATAAAAAATAAGTCGACGCAGATTCAGCAATATAAAAACCCCTGGGCCCTTGAATTTGAAGCCATTACTGAACTTTCAGCGACTTTGGTGGAATATACAAACTGCTCCTTTTATGACATTTAGAGTTTCTGAGACTCGGGCAGCTGTGGTGAGTTGAAATGCAAAGGCCGGGACAGAAGCTCACAGTGGACTAAGCAACAGCTGACGGCAACAGCAACTTGTACAGTCGTCAGATATCTGGACAAGGATCTTACCCTAACAACCCCTTGGTTCTTGCAATAGAGCACATGTCTGATTTTTAAAGCAAACGTCCGAACAGGGACTTGAACCCTGGACCCTCAGATTAAAAGTCTGATGCTCTAGCTTCAGGAGATGCCATAACCTGTCACTGGTCAGGTGTCACTTTTTGATAAACTACTACTACCAACGCTACTACTACTTATTTACAAAAACATGGTACGTATGGTGCAGGGTAACAAGGAAATAATTTGCCTCGTGATAGCATTATTTTTATACCATATATTGGAGTCTGAGTTATGATCAGTTCAGGAAACAGGTTTAATCTTGTACAATGGTGCGCAATCAAGGGAGACAGAGACAGACAGTCCACGGCCTTTGATTGAAAGATGCTCTTAAAAGCAATCGAGAAAACTCTCTACAAACTGTTTGCTTTTTCCTGGACTTTACATGGTTCTAACCACGTGAGATATTTGGGAAGGACTGTGAGAGCTTGTGTCAGTGGCACATGTGGGACCTCGTGGCGCAACGGTAGCGCGTCTGACTCCAGATCAGAAGGTTGCGTGTTCAAATCACGTCGGGGTCAAAAGCACATGCTTGTCCATTTCCTTTTCATTGACAAAATGAACGCAGATTGAGCAATGAAAACCCCCAGGGCCTGTGAATTTGAAGTCATTACTGAACTTTGAGAGACTTTGAAAAGATAGATAGAGGTAGAATATACAAACTACTCCTTTCATGACTTTCAGCAACTTTGGTGGAATATACAAACTGCACAAAGTGCTCATTTTATGACATTTCCAGTCTCTGAGATTCAGGCAGCTGTGGTAAATTGAAATTCAAAGACCGGGACTGAAGCTCACAGTATTTGATTTAGGTTGAGAGCACATGTCTGACTCCTTATGACCTTGCTCTGAGGACTGTGGACATCTTGGCGCAATGGTTGTGCGTCAGACTCCAGATCAGAAGTTTGCACGTTCCAATCAAAGTGAACAACTGCTGATGAAATGTTTAGCTTCCACTCAGAATTTTAATCTCCTTGGTGTAAAATCTCATCTCATGCACAGCTATGCTAATCTGCTGTGAAGCAAACAACAACTACAGTGTTGGGCACTACAGAACAACTTAAACAAGGTGAAGACTTTTACTACGGTGTGTGAAAATTCCACTGAACCCCCTGAAAACCATCCATTAACATTCCACAGCAAAAGTCACGTTAGGAAACTGTGCTTCCCTTTGTGATTATCTTTGACCACACATTTGTAAATATATATCCACAAAATGTTCTCAGACCTCTAATAACCAAAGACCAACAGCTGTACCACTGCACCCCCAACAGAGATTTAGACTTTCTTCAGGAGAGCCTCCTGTGTCTTCTCTGTGAGTATTTATTTAATCATATCACTGCATCTACATTGTGGATGTGTTTAATTTTTAAAGGCTCTCCAGTTTAATGAAGCTCTGTCTGTTAATTATCTTGTTTAATACCCACTGATTTGGTGTTGGTGACCTGCTCAACTGATATTCCGTCTACAGATAAAATGAGTGCTGTAGAGCTAGCAAGAACATTCCTCCTAATAAATGTATTTAGTTTTCCCCTAAAGTTGGTGATGCACAAAACAAAGTGTGGGTCATCCGCACAGGGCCACTGCTGGCCATTTGGGTGCAATCCTCTTTAAATTTAAAATCTCAGTATCTGTGTTACAAATAAGACAACCAGAACTATACAATAACAGTCTAGGATCAGCTGGAGGGACATACTGCTCTTTTCAGCTTCACTTCCTGATGGCTGATGTGACAAAAGTGCGGATGCTGCTGTGCCTTCAGCACTGCTGGTTGTGTGTGGTTTACCATTTCTGACCTGCTGGTTGTGTGTGGTTTACCATACCTCATGGTGATGGTTGATGGTTGTCGGTCAGGGCTAGGTACTTTTCCTGCTGTCTTTAGTCTTTAGACCTGCTGGTTGTGTGGTTTATCTTGCGTAACTGAACTGCTGGTTGATGGTCAGTGTCTTCCACTTGGTCCTGGGTTCCTCCTCTATGCACAGATTTCCGCATTGACCCTGCATTCATTCAGAAGGGAAATTAGTTTAGAGTTAAATTAGAGTTAAATATGCTTTCAAAATACTCAAACTTCAGGAGGTAACTGATAACATAATGAAAAAAGAAAGAAAAAAAGAAAGTCTAAATAGAACACATACTTGTGTATGGTTATTGTCATTCAAACCTGATATGAACAGCAAAACTTCATATTTTACATTTCCATTCATGCAGGAAGTGAAAAAACAATCAATAGGTTGCAACTTGGTCTAAATAAAACATTATAATCCACGATGGAACCATTTAAAATGCAAAATATACCTATATAAAACATTGTAAGACATTTCAGTTAACTCATGACTCGATTTTACCAGCAGATGTCGTCTCTACCCCAAAGCAACCAGACTAAGAAATCAATGTTACACATACAGTCGCCAAGCTCTAAACCAGTGGTTCTCAAAGTGGGGGGCGCGCCCCCCTGGGGGGGCGCGAACACTCTCCAGGGGGGGCGCGATGTCACAGACGGAGAAAGAAAAAAAAACCGCCGACCTGTCACTGGTTAGTGAAAGCTCCCTCAGTAGCGAAATGCAAGGGGCTGGACTGACCCAAACAAATCAAATACTGTTTTGCTCCTGATCCACCAATCAAAACGGAGTATTATCATTTCATAGCGAGTAGCACCTCCGCTTCCGAGTATAAAAACAAAACGCAGGCATGGAGGTAAGCGCTCACCCTGAGACGACACTTTGCAGAGTTTGTGCAATTTCTCTTGTTTCCTCTATCATTCAGATATTCATTGCTTTATAAACAGTATTTTTAAAGACTCACTCCTTCCTTAGTAATACCTTACTGCACTTGCAGTAGGTCTATTCGTAGCCTATTCTAAGGAGTAATTTGCTCCACAATCTTTTAGAAAAGCTCGTAGCCCCGAGAGCTAGCCTAGCTAGCTACCTTTTCCAACTACAGCTAGCCCTTTTCTCCTTAACACCTAGCCTACCTTTACATTTTTTGATCATCCACCGCAACAAATAAAACACCAGCACTTGAATACTATTTTGTGCTGTCCCTGTCTACATTGTGTACAGTTCGTTTGGTTAGGAATCATTGCCTAGCACAGCCTTATCCATTGTTCGTGTGCAAGTCGTTCACAACCACACATACAAGAACACGACGTTGAAATTAGAACTTTATTAACTTCATACGCTGTATCAGCAAACAAACACAACATGGACAAGTTTCTGATTCGTAAAAGTCAGAAAGAGAAGCCTGTGGACTTCTTTAAACATAAACGTGATGGCCTCCAGCAACAACGAACCACCATGTCCAAGCATAGCACTATCTCCAAGCAGTGTCTGGAGCATCTTATGTAGTTGCTCATAGAATTTCTAAGCTTGGCAAACCCCATACAATTGCCGAAACACTGATTTTGCCGGCCACGCAACACGTTTAGAATAATGATAGGTATTGTGCTGAGTTTAGCTCCTATGTCAAATTACACTGCATCACGCCGAATATCAGAAATCAGTTTGGGTCCTATTTCAAAGAGGACTACCGTTCATTCGCCTGAGTTCGGGATCCATTTCTCTGCTCAGCAGATGAGCTGTCACTAGACATGAAAGAGCAGCTGAAGAGTGACAGTAGACTTAAGCATCTCCCCTCTTTCGTCATTCTTTTTTTTGTAAAGATCACAAGAGGCCCATAATAATAACAGTATCCTAATGATAGCAATAATACCACTTATTATTATTATGATAATAATAATAATACAATAATAATAATTGGTCGATAATCATTAATTATAATAATACCTACTATTACTGATAATAATAATAACAATAATAAAAATAAATAGTTATAATAATTGTCTGTATGGGCCTAACAATAACAATAGCCTAACCTTGACATGTCAGGCCTATCAATAACAATACACTATCTATCTATCTATCTATATATGGTGGTGTAGTTGAGGGCGGTGGCGGCGGGCCGCGGGTGGATGGGGGGGCCCCAACTACCCCTAACCAGCTTTGGGGGGGCCCAGCTTGCAAAAGTTTGAGAACCCCTGCTCTAAACGATGGTTCATTGACTGTGGAAGTTACCGTCGTCATTTTGTATGTGGCAGATTGACATTTTGGCAAGATTTAAAAAGAAAATCCCATTCAAATCAATGGAACTTTTTGGAACATTCTGAGGCGCAGAATAATAAGTGCTCGAGAGACCCCGCATTCTATTCTGTTCGATAAAATGGACGTCTCTATAATAAGGTGACCAGATTTCTCAGACAAAACCCGGGGACAGTTTTAGAGTCTATATAGACTTCAGGACAATTATATGTATTAAATATGTCTGTTGCTATCACTCTGCTACCAGCGAAGAATAACAGACTACAAGGCAAGTCACTTTTTACAAGGTGAGCAGAAGCTAACCATAGCTAGTTCCAACAAGTCAATTTAAGTAAACATATCGATTACCTACGGATTTGATAGCCACAATCTTTTGAATGAAATAAAAAATGTTTTAAGAGCTAGAGCTGCAAGGTTAGCTATCTTAAGAAACTGTAGGGTGTGAGTTTCATGACCATCTCGGAACATCCCAATAGGGAAGTGGGAGATTATTGACAGCTACGTTTGATGTCTCTCTAAATGGCAAAGTTTGTGATGAAAGATAAAAAATGAACTTGCTTAGTGCACAAATAAGGCACTTCATTGTTTATTTAGGTAACTCATTAGCGCAGGTGAATGTGATGTTAAATGATACTTGACAGTTTACTTTTGTGTAAGTAATAAATATAATGTTAATCTTCTGGCTAGCTAGCCTACTTAATATAACCTAACTCTGAATACAGTTGTCTGCTTGTTCTCATATAAACATGGCACGCTAAGTAAACTTAGCGTAATGTTTTTTTAATGGATGATGGATCAGAGGAAATGTTAATTGCTTGGTCTGAAGCAGAAGCGATTGGCACTCATGCTAGCCGAGATGAATAGGCTAATTTATCTCGTCACGTATTTCAAAACAAACCATAATCTTTTACCCCAAAATCTGCAATTATAACGTCACTACTAAGTAGCATTAGTTATTTGCCCCATAAATAAAGCTTATAACATTAAAGTCAACCAGATTTTTTGCTTACACCTAACATTATAAAATCTTTAGGTTGCTAACATTAGCTAGCTGGCTCAAGATGTCGCCTACGGTTAATGTTATGCATGCCTAAGCTACAAGGTTTAAGCAAGTATTCCAGTGTTTTAAAACGTACCTGCAAGCCATTTACGAGCATAATTTCCCAGTTTCTTCTTTTTCCGCTTCTCTGCCTCAGTCTGCTGATGCCTTTCTGAGGCCATACTTTCAGAAATTGTTGCCTTACCATCAGGCTGGAGTTTGTCAGGCTCAATGGAACAAACCAAAGGGAGGTGGAGCGTAACCATAAATACAGGTGCATTCAAGGCAACGCACTGTACTGTTACACCCCCCCCCCCCCATATTAAATGTAAGAACATTCTGACCCCTCATCCCCCTTTGGTGGTGGTGTGACACCCTGGTCACCTGATCACACCACCAGCAGCATCATCTGCGTTCCAATAAGCAGGCTATTTCGGAAAGGATGGCTTAGTTCAAACAAAGGATGTGTCACACATGTCAGTAGACTTCTACCACTCAACACAATTAAACATATTTGAAATTTGAACCAGACTATATTTTGTGCACAGCATTTTTTGTCAGCTAGCTAGCGGAAAGGTGTGCATTGTAATAATGTCATGGTAAAACAAATTCTTCAATGGGGGGACACCGTCTGGATTCAATTGTGTATGTTCTCCTATTAATGTATTACGTCACTGGTATTATGCCCCCCTCAAAAATTATAATTGTGTTTGCTAGGGTGTTGCCAGAGTAGACATGGTGGTTGCTATGGTAATTGAAAGATAGAGAGAGAACAGGAGAAAGTGAACAAAAGAGAGAGAGAAAGAAATTGAGGAGTTAGATGTTATAAGCTACAGAAAAATAAATAGAAACAGAGACAGAGTGATTGAAAGAGAGAGAGAGAGAGAGAGAGAGAGAGAGAGAACAAAATTAAAGAGATGGGGAACTTGAATGTTAAGATAGAGAAAAAAGAAATAAAGAGACAGGGAGAGCGAATGAAAGAGAGTGAGTGAGTGACTTGAAAGTCAGAGAAAGCTGACATGAAAATAAAGAAATAGAGTGGGAATTGATGGACAGAGTAATAGAAAGAAAAATGGGAAAAGAGTGAAAGAGTGTCAGGTTTAACAGAAAGAGTGAAGATATATGTATTTATATAGCACATTTCATATGGCATACATAGACAATGTGCTTTGAGTGGGGAGATAACATTGCATTCTAAAATAAACAAACACACTTAGCAAAATCAAATTAATATATATATATGTATATACATGAAAATAAAAACAATAAAATGAAGTGTTAAAAACAAAGACCTATAGTCATGAATTAAAGAATTCAATTAATTCAAAAGAATTCAATGAATCTTTGAATTAAAGTAAAGATGGACAGAAGGAGAGAAAATGGAGTGATACAGTAAAGTGTAAGAGTAGTTGTAGAGGGATAGATCGACAGAAAGGTACAGAGATGAAAAGAAAAACAAGTAGAGTATGGAAGGTGCCTCTCATCTCCTAGTTATACGCCTATATTGACAGGAACAGTGAGAAAGGGAGCCTCATATGGGCGCAGGTGTCTGTGAAACAGGTGCATGCCACTTTAATTACCCTATTATGATGTCACAATGGCCCAATGTATTATCATGTGGCTACTTCTTCTTCTTCTTCTTCTTTTTTTCTTTGTACCTTTTTCTGTGATTAATTCAGCTCGAACCGCTTAACGCAGCAACTACGTTCAAACTTAGTTGTGTATGTCTTGTAAAGGACACTTGTGCTGTGTATTCTTTTTCGGATTTTTTAATCACCGATTTATCACCATAACCTAGAATTTTGTATACGCAGGCAACCTAGCTCTGTCTACTCACTTTGTTTTTTTTTCTTCCCCTCCTACTCCTCCTACTTCTGCTGCAGTTTACTTACAGAAACCCTCTGCTTAAAGCTGCCCATGCCAACCAGACACAATCTGCTCTGCTTATGATACATCTACATACTGTGTGCCAGCCTGTTTACGAATACAATATAAACGATTGCCATCATTGACATAGGTTTCTGCTTCATTGCTCTGCTTATTCTGATGAGGACACTGTATTCCCACTAAGCTGTTCTACAACCAATGCTTTGAATGCTGGCTCTTTTTTAATCCACTATCAGTCTTATATGTATCACGTACATGTCATCTTGTATGTATCATGGAATCTGGTATGTATCATGGATATATACCATGTGTGTTAATATGTTTTATCCAGATGCTCATCTGCTTGCTCCTGATTCTCTCTTCTCCTCCTCTCTTCCCTTTCCTTCTGACATCATGTAGTTGCATGTGAGATCTGAAGCTGTCTACTCTGCTTTTGATGAAGTTGTTAAAGTTATTAGCTACATCATTTGACCTGCTGACGATCTGACAATCTGACAATCTGACCCACACATTCCACATGCTGTTGAGAACTGTGTGACTTCCTACTTCCCTGGTTGTATCATCTAAAATTTGAATAAATAAATAAAAAGCCACCAAGTGTTTTAGGAAGGCTAATTCCACTTTCAGTTTGTTTTTAAAAGTGAACATATACTTTATACGTAAACTTACGCAGTCCAGAATCACTCATAAGGGTAGAGTATAAAACAGAAGTCTCTTAATCATGCAAATCACATAAATGCCCCTAAAATCCAAACAGAAAAGTATCAAAAATGGCAACCTAGTATGATAGGGAAATATGAAACTTTAATCAAGAATGCATGTGTGTTTCTTAAGTGCTGACGGTTCTAACTCTGTGTATGTCCTTAAAAGTGTATCTTTATGTGTGTGTGCGTAAGCAAGTGCTGATAAGAAGAACTAGTAGTCCTCCTTTTATGCCTTGCTGATGCATTACTTTGCAAAAAGCATAGTAAGATGACCCCGGCTGTCAGGGACCCACCACCCTGCTGACAAAGTGTTGTGGCGTCAGAGAACGCTAACTTCTATATAAACCTTGTGTAATGTGTGTAACACTTGTTTGCTGCAGTCTGGGAGTGGGCCCGTGCCTCTCTCTTGTCTACCAAGTGTGAGTGAGTTGAGTGTGAAAGCCTATATCTCGTAGCCTATACCTATTTTGAGTTTACTTTCTATTTAGTAGGCTACTTACAGAATATGGAGAGGGCCTACCATTTAGCCTAGCCTGCCATGAAAAGTTTGGGAACCCCTGGTTTAATAGTTTTAGCACCACTGCTGGTATTGGGTTAGCAGATGGAAGGATGGACTTGTTGAGAAACATTCATAGCATGAAACAGTTCATAGGGGAGCAGTTTAAATTTCCAAGACAAACCTGTGTAGTTATTTAGAGAATACAGTTAAATGGGAGGCAGAGACTACATCAGCAGTGAGATTTCAGTTTTTCTGAAAGACTTAAGTTTGTGATAAATGCCACAAATGAGTGTCTTCAATTTGCCTGCAATAAAGTTTATCATTGTAGTGCACATATTTTGACGCAAATGAGAAAGCATAACAAAATTGTTAATTTTCAAATCAGGCAGACTGTGCATAAAATATAGAAAAACTAAATTCAGATACAGATTACAACAATGACTTTCTATTTTTCACAGAAGTCGCCAAGGAGCACAAGAAGTGTGGAAGTGTGTGACAGAGAACAGTGAATGGAAGGAGGAAGCAACCTCTACAGGTTATAATCGTGAAAATATTTTCCCCTCCCTCCTTGCTTTGAAGTCCAAACTCTAATCTGCTCTTGTCCATAGAGGCCTTCCAGGCCTGATTTATGGGTGAGTTGCAAAGACACCCAAATTATACACTCGGCAACCTCAATTGTCAGCGCATGGGTTCCCATACTGAGGAGGCCTTGTTGTATCTGAGAGCAAATGTAAATAATGAGGGGGTTTTCACCAGCACTCTCAGAGCGAGAGGAAATGTACAAAACACTGGTTACCTTATAAATGTGCAATTTGTCTTGAGTGTCCACTGAAGAATAAGCGTGCTACTTCCACTGCCTTAATGATTAATAACCTTTGTGATTGGTCTGCCCATCATTGGCGAACCTGTGGAAGCAAATCTGAAATAAAAATTGTACGTACCAGAGTATCATTTGGAAAGCTGTCAAGTCTGATTTACATTTAACTTCCTACATAGGACAGAAATTCATTCAAGAGTTGGACAACTCTCAGTGTGTAAAGGAAATTCAATCCTTTGTGCTTTTTTTTCTGTGAATGCTGTCTGTCGTTGCATGACTAGTCCTGTGATACAAACAGGTAACAGTGGGCGTGTCTAGGTGCGAACACAACCATTTGCCTGGAGGGCGCCCATAAACATAGACTGCACCTCTGCACCTATGTCATTTTGTCACGTGACTTTAGTGAGGAACTGCTTTAAAAAACCTTTCGCCGACTTCTCTGGGACAGTCGAGTTAGAGACACGGTAGAAGAGACTGTGGGACTTCATCTTAGGAAAACACGACAGCAGACAATTTGCTTGTAAAAGAAAACCAACCCCAGCCTCAGAGATGGCGAGATAAGCAAGATTTAGACAGTTAAAAAGTGATATAGGTGCATGGACTAGTTTTTAAAAAAAAAATTATTTACTGTCAAATTACTGCACAGTCTGATCTTGGAAAATTCAAACCGTTCCCTTGTGAATTGTTTCACGATATTAATGTGGTGGGCTACTGAAATACCATCCATCCATTAGTTCTGTGAGCTCCTCAGGAAGAGGCAAAGATGGATCGGCTGGGACTGAGTGAGGACGAGAGCAGCGACGGCAGCTTTAACGGGCATTTTCCCTCCAGCGTCGGCTCAGGCGGGAGCTCCAGCGACCTGGAGCAGAGCCGCCCGAAGCTGCAGAATCGGCCGGTGCGTTCGAAGGCGCGACGCGCAGCAGCCAACGTCCGCGAGAGGAAGCGTATCCTTGACTACAATGGGGCTTTCAACGCGCTGCGGCTCGTTCTCAACCACGACCTGAGCGGGAAGCGACTCTCCAAGATCTCCACCCTCCAGAGGGCCATCAACCGCATATCTGCTCTCTCTGTCCTCTTGAGCACCAGCCCTCCAACCAGGGCTGTGGAGAGCTGCAACCCCACAGCCGTCCACAGCCAGGCTGGGAGTCTGCACCTGGACGTGGGACAGGCACTACTGGACACCCACTTAGATCCCAAGACCTACACATCCTGGCACCAACCACTGATGCACATGGCCCAGCCACTGCCCCAGGCTCAGACCCCGGCCCCTCCACAGAGACTGTCCACTGAGCCGCACTTGTACTTGGACAGCCTAAGGCACCCAACCCCTGCTGCCTGCCCACCCTCGTCGCATTTCCCATGCTACTCCCAGGACCCCTCGCTCTGCGGCACCAGTGGAGACTATGTGAGCATGCTCGGTCGGTCGGCCAGTCCAGTCAGATATGGCGCTGCCAGCGACGGGTATCAGTCAAGTATGTGGTCCCCGTGTGCCCAAAGCCGCGCGGCACCCTACGGAGAGCCGTCTTTGGCTCTGACCTCTCCCTGGCGAAGGAGCTTCCTGGCGGAGCAGACATTTCAGCATTACCTCCCTATGGTCTGAGCAAACCAGTTCAAAGAATATAGAGTTCTCGCATAGACAGTATGCCTGCTCCACAGCCTGGAGCATGACAGGACATGGCGCTTAGAAGCCACCAAATCATAGACCCTGTCTTCCATAAAGCTTCATGTCTTCAACAGAAAGTCATTGTGAGAATGAACTGTTTACGCCATAATGAAACTATTGTCACTAGATGACCCTCATAGATTGCATGTCATTGTGACGCCTGTTATCTTTGCAATTAAGACATGGTGTATGTGTCTTGAAAGGAAGGGACAGTTAGACAGGCATGAATTTCCTGTTGATTTTTAAACTGAATATTCATGTAAATGTGACATTCAAAATCATATGAATAAGATCGGGAAAAGGACATATTAGAAATTCTTCTAATTATTACGGACAGACCGACAATATGAGAGCACCGAGTAGATGAAAGAGTTTGTTTTAAAATTATTCTAATTCTCTGCCAGACATTGCATTATGGTGAAGCTATTGTCATACATTTCACGGGATGTTGATATATGCCTCACAACATTGAAAAAAAGTGAAGTAATTTGTATTTTGTGCACAGCGTGTATGACATGGAAGTGAAGTTTTAAGCTGTCATCCGTACACTAATAACAGTTACTTATGTCATCTTATGTCATCTTCATCTGTTGTTGTCTGCTTCTTTATGTTTGTTACTGTGTGCAGAAATGCAAATATAAAAACTCCCTTCCAAACGTTGTTACATGGGCTTGTTTTCCGACTAATACCAATGAAAGTGAATGTGGAAGGAATGGCGAGGGCTGTGTAAAGGTTAATATGCTATCATTAAATGGTACACTTCTCAACGACAGAGACTGAGGAATCCTTTTCTTCATTAGTTTCATAAAAATGTATGAATACTGCAACACATTACATTTAGTGGGAAAGAAAGATAACCATTCTTTTCTATAGAATGGTCTTCACCTATTGAATGCAACATACACAAATGGGCATGTTTTGGCAGTGAGTATTTTGTATTTTGTGAAGCGTTGATGAAGCTTACAGAAGTAAACCAGGAGAAAATTCCAAGTACATGGTTAAGTGACAAACCTGAGCACATGGTAAACCTCCTAATAGAAGAACCCTATGACTTTATTCTCCTAGCAAAACAAAGCCACGGCTCTTATTGAAGGAGGTTTACCACCACCACCCCCCCCCCCCATACATTGGGATGAGTGGGCAGGCGGGAAGGAGACGTCCTATAACCCCCCCGCCACACACACACACATATCCTCACACACTCTCACATACCCCCCCCTCACATACCCCCCCCCCTCACATATCCTCACACCACCTAACATATCCCCCCCAAACATACCCCTCCCCCCACATATCCTTCCACCCTCTCACACCCCCCCTCACATATTCTCACCCCCCTCTCACATACACCCCCTCACATACCCCGCCCCTAAATACCCCCCCTCACACCCCCTCACATCCTCCGTGCCTCTTCCTCAGTCCCGCAGTGACATGATTCATGGAAATCCCTGACTCACACGGAATGTGCTGAGAGACAAATGAAAGTGATGGCATGTCTCTGTTCCTGTCTGCTGTGGTGAGAAACCTGTTTGTTTATCCTGTGGTGCAAATGGACCTGAATCAACAGCCACTAGATTTTGTCCACCAAGAGCTTGAGCATAATGTACAGACACAATCAAAAGACTCTTTATTAAGTGGCAGTATTACCATTTCGATCAATATTAACAGTCCAAAATAAAATGTTTACTGTAGAGATGTATACAACTCAGACATGCACGACAACAAATGGTAGATTAAAACAAGAACGCACACCAACCAAATGTTGGCTTTATTTCTATTAATATTACCTGTTTTACCAGTGTGGTGTATATTTCAAACTTAAACTTGGAGACGTATACAACTGGAAAAGATGAGCTTAGTTAGTATAAGCTAAAGAGATAAGTAGGCCTACACATTGTACCGCTGAGCTTTAAGACTGAGATGTAAATGTGATCAGTGCTTTTGCCGTGAGTCAACCTAGTCATCTTGAGCTGGGCTTGAACACATACGCCCATCAGAGGTGGAAAGCTGACAGGCTCGTCCGCCCCTTTGACGTCTTCCACATTCGAAACGACAGAAAACAAGATGAGGGGAAAACAAGTGAGAGGAGTAATCCCGAGACAGAGGCACAGAAGCCCACATCACCCCAGTGAGTCAGCCGCCAAGTGTGCCAATGACGTAAAGGCCAACTCACTCACAGAATGCTCCCGTCTCGTGAGACAGTGTTCAAACCTAGGTGTCTACATCAAGCATTCTTTCAATATGGATTCAACCTATATGTAGTTGGTGTGAGAAGTGTGTGTGTGTGTGTCTTTTTAAACTACATTACTATTATGTCCTAGATTATATTTTTGTCTTTGTTGATACTCTTGTTCATTACTGTTTCTTACTGTTAATATTGTGGTTCATTATTCTTAAATCAGCAGTTAAATCATTGTTCTACTTGGCAACACTACATGGACACAGTCATGCTAAAGTAACTTTGAGTGGATGTATATGTGTATGATGTGTTTAATGTATGTATTTGTGAACTTGTCTCTTTTACGGAGTGGTGTAGTGTGTTCACTGTTTGGGGCATCTGGCCAACTCTCCCTAGATGCAGTCTGGCCACTGACAGACAGACATGTGGCCAAGTTCTAGCATTACTGCCTACTGACGTCACACAGAGGAGAGTCGCTCCAGGCTACTTCACACGTTGTCTGTTTGTGCCAGAGACATGTATAAACAAAACAGCCAACTGACACTCAGTATTCCCAGCCAGAAACAGAAATTTGTGAAAGTGTAAAAGTATAAAAGTGTTGAAAGAGAACCTGAAATGGTGACTGAATCAAATATTTTGCTTATAAAATGAACTCTTTAAATTTCTAGAGGGTGCAGGAGCAGCAGAACCTCCTTTCACAACTCTGATTCCATTCCTAAACACAAAAGTAGCATAGGACCTCATCATTGTGTACCAACAAACCACTGCCTTGAGAGTTGAAAAGTGATATACGTGCACAATGTGTAGTTGCTTTTAGGTTGTTATTGCATGCACGTGTTTGGAGAGTATTCATCTGAACACTGCCCCCTACTGGATAGAATCATCAGTGTTTGTGCTCCTTATGATCATGTCCTTGGTTAAATGTTGATCTGAAAGCTTCACCATTTCTCTCCCTGAATGACCAACAGTGGAACAGAACTTACCCAAATCAAGACCACAAACAGAATGAGCAGAATTATTGGTACACAGGTAATTCTGGGTACCCTGAAACAAATACAAAACTTTCACATCTGTGCCATCTCACCATTAGGCTTTCCCCACGATCTGAGTCCTCCTTGTCATTTGGTAATGACAGGCTTCTAAGGAATGGCCATAGCCTGTCTTTGTCTAAACCCTTGAAAGACTAAGATGAAACTGCCATATACTGAAGTTCGGTCCATTGCTCTTTGATGCAGGTCTGTCATTCTCTGATAAATTTCTCTGAAGTGTATTGCCTTTTTTATCATGAAATTGGTTTGCAAATGGTTTTCTGGCTGCAGATGCATTTGAACTTTTCTGAGCTTTTAGGAAATTAGAGACATAAACAAAGATGTCTGCTTGTCTAAGCCATGCTTTAAAATTCTAGTGAGGGTTTGTAAGAAAAACTGGAGGCAGTGATTGTGTCAGAAAATAAATTGAAATGTGATGCCTCTTTAAAAAATGAGTCCTGACAATAACCAAACAAGGCAAGGCATTTGCCAAAATTTGCCAGCCCTAAAATGAAGCTTGCCACAGCAAGTCAGTGTTTTGGAGGATACGTGGAATCTCCAATGTCATGGCCTTACAGCCTTAAAGTTTCTATTCACTTTGAGAAGCAAAAGCAAAGACAGCTCGTCACTTCAAATGCAGGACAAATTATGTTAAAATGCTATCGTTTTGAAAGAGCACAGTGAACGGTACCAGAAATGTCCGTGTGAGTTGACTGTTGTCATGGAGATTCGCACCCTTCCCTCTGTGGGCACAGATAAAATTGATACTGTGGGATTCATGGACTCATGGAGATAGGTCTGCGTGTAGAACCAGCCGTGTGTTTTCTGTCTTTCCCCCCCGGCAGGCCTAATGCTCGCCTAATCCATTTTACCCCAGGGGCAGAGCCGGCAGAACAGCTC
Source organism: Clupea harengus (assembly GCF_900700415.2). Taxonomy (NCBI): domain Eukaryota; kingdom Metazoa; phylum Chordata; class Actinopteri; order Clupeiformes; family Clupeidae; genus Clupea; species Clupea harengus. The sequence continues at coordinate 23,592,449 of NC_045159.1, read as the reverse complement.
TTAATGTGATGATTGTTCCCTGACCTTGAGGATAACTGTAACAATCATTATAATGAGAGTGCACGGCGGAGCTTGTGACGGGTGTCTATTCGAAAACACAGCGGATGAATTGATGAGACTTCTGCTCCTCCTTCTGCTGATGAGGGTAGGCTCATTCTTCAGAGGAATAGAATGCACAATCTATAGGGAGTGCAATCCACCATGTCACAGCGTGTGGATGAAAATGTGTATACATTTAAATGTTTTCATGTTTGAAGACTGTGAGAGGCTTTACATCTGTGTCACAGTAGGGGACATGTTAGCAGAGTGTAAATCTCTCTCTTTCTGTCTGTGTCTCTCTTTAAGTATCTCTCTCTCTCCCTATCTAATTCTCTCTTTATGTCTATCTCTCCTTCCTCTCTTTCTAACCCCCCCCTTCTAACTCTCTCTCTCTCTCTCCCTATCAACTCTCTCTGTCTATCTTTCTCTCCTTCCTCCATATTTATGTGTGTTTGCATGGGTCTAATGCATAACCTTCCTTTTCTTCAGAGCCTTGCTTGAAATAGACTTAAAAGAAATAAACTCTACCAAAGCTTGGATAGCATTCACTCTGTGCTCCAGAAAAAAATCCTCTTTCTCTTCCTTAGACTCCCGTGATCACAGTGACCCTTCACCTCTTTCCTCCCTTCCTCTCGCCCCAGGGGCGTGCGTTATTTACGGCGTCCCCACAGCTGGTGGATAGACAAACCAATGGGCCGAGGAATAAAGATGTCACTCATCTACTGTCCGGCTTCATTAGCTTGAAAGCAGGACCATCAAGGAATTTGAAAGCTGTGGCGAGCGCAGGCATACTAGACGCTGTGGATTATGTGATATGTGGTGTTTATTGGGTCGGAAGAGCAGACACAGAGGCAAGCACTAGACTATAGGCTTCCCTCTTTGAATCCTACACAATCGAGGCAGGTTTATTAGTACTACATTGACATATGTGAAGGTAGCATAAATAATGTACAATAACATGAAAAGAGGAAAAAAAAAGAAAAAGGTTATAAACTAATAATGAATTACAAACCCTCTGTCTTAAAATCCTACTCAAGCAAAGCAAGTTTATTAGTACTACATACTATACACAAGGCTAGATTATAGAAAAATAACAAAGACAAAGAGTAAATAAAAGAAACAAATGTATAAATGTATAATGAATTAATGTTAAATGGGATATGGGATATAATAGCCCACTGACTTCAAAACACCAATGACCTCAAATAAAATGATTACTGTAGCTTTTCTCAGAACTTACATTTTAACACAGTGTTCTTCTCCAATACATGTCCAAAGCCCAAACAGAGCCTTCAGTGATTGTGGTGTTGTGATGTCACTAATAGTTGAGTAGCCCCTTCCAATACACAACACACAACACTGTGTAATAAAATGTGCATTAATACACACTGATTTTAATAAACACTTTCCTGTCATCTAGCCAGCCGATACTCTCGAAGGATCACATGATTCTGAGAGGTCTCCCACAGAAGTGAGGGAGAAGTGCAACGAAGATGCTGCTGTTGCCGGCTTGAGAGCAGAGAGGGTGTTGGAGACGCAGACTGCGTTTGGGTAGCATTCAGGCTACAAGAGTATGTTTCTAAGATTTAGATTTGCGTAAATATTCAGAATGTATTGGCCAATTCCCGGAGATCGCTGTTCTGTCTGGAAACATGACATCTTTCATATGGATTTGGAATAAGAAAAAGGTAAACTTAAATATACGTTTCACACTGACCGTCTTGATCCGTCTTTCATGTGGGTTGTTGACGGAGAAAAACGTTGATTTTTGTTCACGCGCGTGGTTTATTTCATCCAGCGAATGTAAAGACTTGAATCGACATTTTAATCCAACGTAACGTTTAACAGTATTCGGGTTATTGTGGCTTTTTTGGAACGTAGTTTTAAATGAGCTGGTAGTCGGGAGTATTGAAGCTATACCAACTCCTCTGTCTGAGTCCAATTAATGAGCTGGTGTAATTGGGAAAGCACAACAAGTATATACTTCGAGCATGGTTACTCAGTTTGTTATTTAGTGTAGTTTCCATCCAGTCATGCCTGCAGAAGACTTGCATGACCGCGATGCAATTTTGTACTCAGACTGCTGTGGGGAAAATTAGGCAAATTTGATCATTTAGTAATTTAATAATTGTATCATTCATGCCGGGTTGTGAGTGTCTGTCTGTTGATTTGGCACTTTCGTGTTGTTCAAATTCTTTAATGTTTATTAACATTTTACCAAACAAGATTAACCTGATTATTTACTTTTTCTATTGTTTTTTGTTTTGTTCTGGTGACAGCATGGACGTTCATAAAGCAGATGTTGGATATTAATTTAATTACTGTCTGCAACATTTCTCAAATCGAAGATTACACCTTTATAGACAGCGGAGATGTGCTGCAGCTCCTATTCAGATATGTGAATGGACTGTATGCATTATCCACTCCCAGATGCTCTTGAACTCTAAAGAGAAGAGGTAATAGAAGTCAGCATGGCAAAGTCACTGTGCAGACTCCGACGCTTACTCCGGAGAGCTCAGCTTCTCATTCTCCTCCTGAGTGTGGTGTACATCATGGCGGGGAGCATCCTCCTGCTCCAGCGATCCGCAGCGCCAGTCTCTCAGCGGGTAGGAACCCCCATCCAGTCTCTATCTGCCCCCAGCAGGGCACCCCCCAGTGCCCACTGGGCTCCTGGGGCAGGCTGGCACCATGGGGGCTCAGGGTTTCGTAGGCCACAGGACACGGATGCTAATGAAAGATCGGGGAGGAACGCTGGCCAGGTTCTGGCAAGGGTCACGTCCTGGAACCGGAACCTTGATAGGAGGCGTCTGCGACGGCATTGGTTCAATAGTCAAGTGACTCAGGGTGAACTTCTACTACCCAGTGGACCTCCTCATAGACCAGTCAGACATAAAGGTATATATTCACGCTGTGATTGCAGTCCTTCACTGGACTTTATAACTACAGCAAGTCCTTCCTCTGTACAACTTCAAATCCCTTTAAGTACGCTGTGCACAGAATGAATACAATCATTTGAAAAGACAACATTGCATTACATGATAAATGCTATTATTTAAGATTTCATTCATGTTTCATTTTTCTCCGTCCATTTGGCCAGGAACCTACATGGGTTGCTTTATAGATGATGCCAGAACACGCGCCCTGGGTGGCACAGTCCTCTACAACTTCCGCAAAATGACCACCACCTTATGCCAAGACACCTGCTCCAATAGGTATGTTTCTAAACGTTTCTAAAAATATCAGAAAACACACACATAAACACACACACACACACAGATAGAGCAGTTTAGACACGATTCCAAAAGGAAGTTCAGCAGAAAAGCAACTGTGTTCTGTGAGCATAATCTGTGCACTGTTTGCTGGGTGAGGCAGGTGGTGGGTTCTGGGCAGGCTGATTTGGACGCTGGACAAGCGCAGTGCAGGCAGGGATCTTTTCATTCAGCGGGGAAGAGAGGAGGGACGAGCCTCACTCAGAATGCGACAGTCGTCTCCTTCTGCCCCAAGACCACAGACCACAGGGCTAAACAGTGTCAGTCCGGCACCCTGAGGAGAACTTGGCCATCAGCGTTCCTTGACACTGACTGAAACCCAGTTCCTCCCAAACACATTTGAACTTTAATATTTCGCTGTGCAGCTATTATTTCTGTTCTTTTATAGATCCACTGTGACATTTAAAAGTATAATGTTGGGCGGAAGCGCTGTAAACAACGGCATTGATTGAATTCCGACAAATGAAGACCAGTGGAATATGTGTCCCGCTGGGTCCTGGGCCTCCCACAGGGAGAGCTTGGCATACTGTCTCAGTAGGGGTGGGATTCTGGTGAAAACCAGCTTACATTTAAAATGAGTGGAATGAATGGGGGAGGATAAACATGGACTGCAGGCGTTAGTCAGTCTGTGTAACATGCAGCGCTTTATGGCCTGGATGAGATACAGGCAACCTTAAACCGTATTAGAACAACATGGACTATTCAAATATGTATGTAGGTGTATGTGTGTGAAAGTGTACATATAAATAATTTTGATAATACCGATAGAAGTAGGAACATCAGTAGTGGTAGTAGTATTTTATGGTCCAATATAAACATGACATGATTTAGAGAAAAGTATCGGAGACCACTTCATAGTAAGACAACTGTCATCTTTGGGAAATTATTTTAGATGTATTTACATTTACATTTAGTCATTTAGCAGACGCTTTTGTCCAAAGCGACGTACAAGGGAGAGAATAGTCAAGCTACGAGCAATAGAACCTGGTGTAACAATACATAAATACTACTTTACATAAGAAATATAACAAAATGAAATAAAAAGAAAAAAAAGAAGTGCAGAAATGTAACTGCTGTAATTGCAAGTTACGCACTAGTCGAAATGCCAGTCAGGACGGGAAGTGCTCTCTGAAGAGTTGGGTCTTCAAAAGCTTATTAAAGGTAGAGAGGGACGCCCCTGCTCCGGTAGTGCTGGGTAGTTCATTCCACCAACGTGGAACTACAAATGAGAATAGTCTGGACTGCCGTACTTGCACAGACGGCAGTGCCAAACGACGCTCACTAGAAGAGCGCAGCATCCTGGGTGTAACATTTGCCCTTACAAGAGCATTTAGGTAGGTGGGAGCAGAACCATCAAGCACTCTGTAGGCAAGCATAAGTGACTTGTAATAACATCCTGCATTGACTGTTGTCATGGAGATTCGGACCCTGACTACTCCAACCTCATCTGTGCAGTGGGTACCAATATGCAGGGCTGGAATATGGAGCAGAGTGTCACTGTGGCAACCGCATTGCTGGTCCTCAGACCCGCCCTGTTGAGTGCAACCTGGACTGCAAAGGGGAGAAGGGCGCCCCCTGTGGTGGGGTGGAGCGACTGTCGGTGTACAAGCTGGACAAAAAGCTTCCTGGCCAGCGGAGATGTGAGTGTAACGCCCTGATGTTTTCTCTGATGCAGGGTCAGTTAACCTGTTAAACCAAACATACTATGTCAACATATGACGTAATTTGTTACATATGAATGCCTTGAATTGTTCCATTATAGTACATATATACAGTGGGGAAAATAAGTATTTGAACCCCTGCCGATTTCGCAAGTTTGGCCACTTGCAAAGAAATGTGTGATCTATAATTGTAATGGTAGGTGTATTTTAACAGTGAGAAATAGAATATCAACAAACAAATCCAGAAAACTGCATTTTATAACATTTATGACTTTATTTGTATTTGATGCAGAAAATAAGTATTTGAACCCCCAACCAAACAGCAAGAATTCTGGCTCCCAATGACCAGTTATGTGCCCAAGAAGCACACAGATTAGGCCTAACAAGGTACACCTGATCTCAACTGGTGACGTGTATAAAAGAAACCTGTCCAAAGAATCATACTTCACACCTTCAACCTCACCACCATGGGCAAGACCAAAGAGTTGACCAAGGACGTCAGAGATAAGATTGTAGACCTGCACAAGGCTGGAATGGGTTACAAAACCATCGGCAAGCAGCTTGGTGAGAAGCAGACAACTATTGGTGCGATTATTCGTTAATGGAAGCAACACCAAACAACTGTCAGTCGCTCTAGGTCTGGGGCTCCATGCAAGATATCCCCTCGTGCGGTATCAGTGATCATCCGAAAGGTGCAGAATAACCCCAGGGGGAGCTTGTGAATGATCTCAAGGCAGCTGGGACCACAGTCACCAAGAAAACCATTGGCAACACACTACGCCGTAATGGTTCGAAGTACTGCAGCACTCGCAAGGTCCCCCTGCTCAAGGAAGCACATGTACAGGGCCGTCTGAAGTTTGCCAATGAACACTTAAATGATTCTAAGGAGGATTGGGAGACAGGATGTGGTCAGATGAGACCAAAATCAAGCTCTTTGGCATCAACTCGACTTGCCGCATTTGGAGGGGGAAGAATGCTGAATATGACACCATCCCCACCGTCAAGCATGGAGGTGGAAACATTATGCTTTGGGGCTGTTTCTCTGCCAAGGGTACAGGACGACTCCACTGCATCGAGGGGACTATGGATGGGGCCATGTAACGTGGAATATTGGGCTAGAACCTCATTCCCTCATTCCCTCCCATTAAAAACGCAACCTTAAGGATTTGGAGAGGATCTGCAAAGAGGAGTGGACCAAAATCCCTCCTGAGATGTGTGTAAACCTGGTGACCAACTACAAGAAAAGTCTGACGTCTGTGCTTGCCAACAAGGGTTATTCCAACAAGTACCAAGTCATGTTTTGCTAGGGGTTCAAATACTTATTTTCTGCATCAAATGCAAATTAAGTCATAAATGTTATAAAATGCAGTTTTCTGGATTTTTTTGTTGATATTCTGTTTCTCACTGTTAAAATACACCTACTATTACAATTATAGATCACACATTTCTTTGCAAGTGGTCAAACTTGCTACATCGGCAGGGGTTCAAATACTTATTTTCCCCACTGTATATCAAAGAATCACACACCATCCAAGTGGTCTTATTGATGGACAATAATTTTAACATGTTTCTAATTCTTTCAGATAGCAGTTTACATTACAGAGGCTGTTTTAAGAAGCCAGACAATGCTACTGGTGCCTTCTTGATTCACTCCACTGACTCTGATTCAACTCTAGAAGCCTGTATAGAGGCCTGCACTGAAAAGGTTTGTCTTAGTCATCGGGGCGCACAAACATCCATGCAGTTTATTATCTGTATCTTTACATGGAAAAGAAATGTCATGCTCTTTCAGAAACCTCATGTGACATCCAACATTTACCATATATACCTAATGAAATATATTGATATAAGTCTTGTGTACCCGTTTCATGTAACTGAGAAGTAAAGGTTGCTGTACTCTGTTACCCATTAGTAACAATACAAACATATTTTGATGATAACTGTAAAAGTGTTATTAAAGGGAACATCAGCGATTGCGAGAGATTGTTGGTATGTGAACTCAGCAGCCAAACAAATACCCCCACCCCTTCTGTTCTCCTTCAGAAGACCACCCCATGCAAGCACACACACACACAGCATCCAAAACACAACGCGGCAAAAAGTTACGAGAGTTAGTTGTTTAGATTGTTTTTACAAAACTACAGTGACCGAAGGAGGACTGTAGGTTTGTATCAGCTAAGATAACAAGGAAGGTAACCTTACCTATCATAGCATTTCGAATTACACATCAATCCAAATAATCCCCCTGTGCTAGCGGCGGGGGGGCGGCAGTGGTACAGGAGGTAAAGAAGTCGGTTAGTAATCAGAAGGTTGCTAGTTCGATTCCCTGTCGAAGTGTCCTTGAGCAAGGCACTGAACCCCTAATTGCTCCTGATGTGCAGTGTGCCATCAGTGTAACTGTAAAAATGTGTATACATTGTAAGTCGCTTTGGATAAAAGCGTCTGCTAAATGACTAAATGTAAATGTAAATGTAAATGCTAGCAAACTTGTGTTTTTAGGTCTTCGTAGCTATAAAACCCTTTGCAAATGTACAGACAAATACCATAATATAGAGCGAACGACACAGCAAGTAATATAATTAACATTAGCTAGGTTGTGGGTTAGCAAACTGTCTCTATAGCAAACTCTCTACAGTTGCTAACATGCATGCAGAGAGGACGGTTTTACAGAGACAGACAGTGATAGTGATAGTGATACATCGCAACAACCTCTGCACGAGCACTGACACCCCCTGTTACTGATTGGCTGGAATAGTATTGTGTGGTTCCCTCAGAACCACTTTGTTTGCTTCCCATTTAAATGATGTCTACCGACCGAAAGACCCAAGACCAACTGTTTGTGCACAGGAGTTCCCCCTAGCAGCCTTGAAAGGACTGTCCTGTCTCTGTGTTCATGCCGGCTCTGGCCTGACCACCCAGTGGCACAGCCCAGTGGAGGAGAGCATGTGTCTGTCAGGCAACCACACAATCAGCTCACCAACCGGCTCGCCAACCAGCCCGCCAACCGGCTCGCCAACCAGCCCACCAACCAGCTCACCAACCAGCTCGCCAACCAGCCCACCAACCAGCTCAACAACCAGCCCACCAACCAGCTCACCAACCGGGCCCTCACAACACCTGGAGTACTACCAGGTTTACTACACTCCTGCTTTAGGTGAGACATTTCATTTGATTCAGTATCCATTAAGTGCCAGGTAACTGAAATTGACGATGATGAAGATGATGATGGTGATAATGAAGATGGTGATGATGATGATGGTGATGATAATGAAGAAGATGATGATGATGGTGATGATGATGATGGTGATGATGATGAAGATGATGATGATGCTTTGCAAGTAATAGAACCTTCATCTTGTGAATTGCCAGTACTCCATTTTTACATTACTGTCATGCTTGTAGAGGGATGAGCAATGTATTGGCAGCATTTTTAACTTGTCTTGGTCTGGTCAGATGCTAGGTGCAAAGAGAGGACGTTTCTGTCAGAGACGTCCACCTCCCTTGTGGCTCTGTCCAGTTTCCCTGGGGCAGGAAACACATGGGTGCGGCATCTCATCGAGCTCAGCACAGGCTACTATACCGGGAGTGTCTACTTTGATGGAGCACTTTTCAATGGAGGTGAGATCTTGTTCACAGAGTTCTTTAGATGCTACTGAAATCAGGACTGAAAATAGGTTCATTAAAAGTAAACAGCAAGAATATCTGTTAGACTTTCAGACAAACAATATCTATTTAAGTAATGTTCAGATTATGTGATGTAAAGTATTTTTATATACTGTATAAACAGCCGCACTGAAAATTCTTTTCATACTTTTTATATGAAATGGAAATAAAGTCTGCTTACCCTACCGACAGGTTTCAAAGGAGAGAAGGACCACTGGAAAAAGGGACGGACCATTTGTGTGAAGACCCACGAGAGCGGTCAGCGAGAGATAGAGATGTTTAATGAAGGCATCCTGCTTCTCCGCAACCCGTATCACTCACTCGTGGCCGAGTTCAACCGCAAGTGTGGCGGCCATGTTGGCTACGCCTCAGACAGACACTGGAAGAGCAAAGGTTAGCTACCTGATCTTACTGTGGACAGACTGGACATATGGATAATACAGTTCAATGTGTAATAAATATAAATATACTAATACTATTATGATTACTACGACTACTACTAAGGCTACTTGGAGAGCACAGACCTCCAAGGCCAAAATCCATTGCAATGTTAACGAAAATGAAACTACATTTTTGGATCTGCCCCATGATTTGGATTCACTCCAAAATTCAATAGGTTCTTCCTTGGCCCTTGCTACATCCACTACGTTTCATAAAATTTGGGCTGGTAGTCTTTCCTTAATCCTGCTGACAGGCAGAAAAACAGACAAACAATCCACAATCCACATAACCTAATAATAAAAATGAAAATGAAACACACACACACACACACACACACACACACACACACACACACACAGACACAGACACACACAAACACACACACACACACACACACACAGACACAGACACACACACACACACACACACACACACACACACACTATCAAGCATAGAAGCACAAATTGCTTAATAACTCATGTCAACAATGTATGTGAAAACTGTAGGAAAAAGGAGGCAACGGGACTCCTGAAAATATTGAAATTGTTGTAGTTTATTGTGTCTCCTGAAGTCTTTCCTCCATTTTGTCAGATTGGCCTGAGTTTGTGGAGAGCCACGCCTCCTGGTGGGTGTCCCACGCCCTCGCCTGGCTTAAGTTTAGCTGCCGTCTGTTGGTGATGCACTTCGAGGAGCTTCAGGCGGACCTCGTCTCCCAGCTGCAGCTCATCACGTCCTTCCTGAACGCCAGCGTCGCAGAGGATCGTCTCCTGTGCGCTGAGAGCAACCGCGATGGCCTCTTTAAACGCTCAGGGCCCAGGAAACCCACCTTTGACCCCTACACACCAGCAATGAGGGAGCTGATGGATGGATACATCCTCACTGTGGACCAAGCACTCAGAGACAGAAACTTTAGTGGCCTGCCTCTGGAGTACATGCCCAGATGAGGGCCAGAATGAGACCCTCACATACCGATCTAAGCTAGCTCTGGGCTAACATTGTGTTTCCCTCACACACCGATCTGAGCTAGCTCTGGGCTAACATTGTGTTTCCCTCACACACCGATCTGAGCTAGCTCTGGGCTAACATTGTGTTTCCCTCACACACCGATCTGAGCTAGCTCTGGGCTAACATTGTGTTTCCCTTTCTATGACTAGATGGTTAGAGTGAGAACAAGTGCCTAGATACACTATGAACTGTAAGCTGAAGTTCATCACAAAGTGTAATCATCACGTGGCCTTTAAATGTTAAACAAGTTTACCTACGCAGTGTACTGCATAGCACTTAGCACTGCCCTTATTTTTATTTGAGAGTAGCTTACATGTTGGAGTTTCCTCTTTATAAGCAGTAGATTAGAGGAAAATAAATATAAATCCTGGGGAAAATGCACTGTTTGTAGTTTGTTTTTATTGTAGTGTAGTGAGAGGTGTTCTTGTGATGTTTATACCATAATTATGTGTAATAATGTGTTGGAAGCTTTGCACTAATCGATACTTTACATCAAAAGGAAACTGTCCCTCATTTCTTTCTAACACATAGGGATATAAAGATCTGAGAACTAGCAGATGATTGGGACTAAGATGCAATATAAAGATCTGAGAACTACCAGATGATTGGGACTAGGATGGTAATAAGTATTGTCATGAGGGTGGCATATTGTGGAATAAACAGGACAACATGGATTACCAGGAGGGACGAGGAAAGCTGTGTAAGTTTTAGGGAGTTTGAGAGCAATGTGTTAACATTTCACTGCATGAATCTACTGTAGAAATAGAAGCGTCATACCCAATCAATAATTCTCATAGGGATAAGGAGAGCCCTGTGCTTTTTAGTCGGTTTCAGACACATGCTGATATCCCACCATGCGCTACTACTGGATAATTCTCGTATCTGTGGAATTAGAGGCGTCATATCCATCAGTAATCCTCATATCTGTGGAATTAGAGGCGTCATATCCATCAGTAATCCTCATATCTGTGGAATTAGAGGCGTCATATCCATCAGTAATCCTCATATCTGTAGAATTAGAGGCGTCATATCCATCAATAATTCTCGTATCTGTGGAATTAGAGGCGTCATATCCATCAATAATTCTTGTATCTGTAGAATTAGAGGCGTCATATCCATCAGTAAGTCCCTGTACTCATAAGAGCTGTGAAAAGCCCCAATAGTTCTTGTCAGTTTAATTAAGACAGTATTTCACTGTATGGATCTTTGCTCAACTCATCTGAATACACTTCTGATGATTGTGTCCTAAACACGGGGAACGCAGAGGCTGAAAGCAGAAGACATCCACGCTTATAGTCAGCGCTAACGTTTAGAGCTTTAATAAAGGGATTTGGCTCTGAGCTTTCACACTTCTTTCAAAAGAAGGAGTGGGGATGCTACTATTTCTATCACTTGAGTGACCTTGGTGGTAGTAATGTTGAGGAGAGTTCCTCTTCCAAAGCACTTCCTTTTCATCAGGACTGAAATGAATCATCACTGAGCTCATGCCTTTCAAGGTATAGAGGTAGCAAATGCATTTAGTGCAATTACTCAATTTAACACTGTTCAATCCTGCTGTTGATAAGATAATGAGGTATGCAGAGTTGCCCTGAACCCTAACGTTGAACTTCAGATGGTATAGTTAATTTTCAGAAGAGTCTCATAATTAGTTCTTAAGTAGGACGGTCATCCACTGTTTAATAAGAGGGAATCCTTGACAGATAAAGGTACATGAATTATCTCATAATAGCTCAGGCCTGGTTATACTCCTGTAAAGTGTAGGACATGTGTAGACAGGGAGTTGATCACAGCTCCCAAGTGCCCGTAAAGCTGCTCTCAATGTGTTGTGTGTTATGTGTGCGTTGTGTGTTGTGTGTTGTATGTTGTGTGTGTGTGTGTGTTGTGTGTGTGTGTATGTGTGTGTGTGTTGTGTGTGTGTTGTGTGTGTGTGTGTGTGTGTGTGTGTGTGTGTGTGTGTGTGTGTTGTGTGCTGTCTCAGACTCACTCGCAGCTGTCCTCACTTTTGCCTTTGTGTCTACTTTTTCTAAATTCATCAACTGGTTTTCCATGAGAAAATAGTTTGAACATAGAGGGGTAATCGATGCTGATTCCGATTAGTTGTTACAGATGCTTTAGATGATGTGTCTAGACAGTAATTGTTAAGTTTCAACTCATTTTCCAGGTAAAGGTACCGTATTTACAGCCCTAAAGTATAGGTACCATATTTACAGAACTTAAGTCTTTTTTATCCTCTAGATCAGCATTTGTAGCTTTCCTTTCTGTTCTTTTTCTATTTTCTTTCTTTTTCTTCTTTTGCTCTCCATTCTCTAGTTCACTCCCCCCCCCCCCCCCCCCCCCCCCCCCCTCCCGCCCCCACCTCCAGCCTGTTTGGACAGGTTAGCTCCTCCATAGACCCGGACCAGGGCTCTGTCTGGGCCTGCTGCTATGCTGTGCAGTGCAGGCTGACTTCACCACAGTGGGCCTCTGATCCCACGGACAGCTGGGCTTCCCTCCCTGAGAGCCGGGGACACAAACCACCTGGCGCACACACACACACACACACGCACACACACTCACAAACACACACGCACACACACTCACAAACACACACACACACACAGACACACACTGCACACACACACACACACACACGCACACATACATACACACACACACACACACACACACACACACAGATCAGCTGCAGTGGCATAATTCTGAACGAGAGTTTGCAGTTGACTGTGGTACCAGTGGTTACAGGTGTTACAGGTGGAATAAACTTCACTTTTAAGAAATATTCATTCAAGATCAGGGGCGGCTCGTCCATAAGGGCGATTGGGGCGACGCACTGCCTAGGGGAAAAGAAAAAAAAAAAAAAAAAACTCCTTATGTATAAACGCAATATCCTTGTAAGTCGCGTAAATGACACGTGCATTTAAATGTAATAATTTTTTTTCTGTCGGATTCTACCACTAGACCGTCTGATCTGCCTCTGTATGTCATTGTCGAATCAGGTAACAGTCGTTCAGTCAGCCTAAAGTCGTGCTTCAAATGGCCCCACCCCTTCTGGGGCGATTTGGGGGCGAAATGAAAATCGCCCCAGACCTCTCCCATTGACTCCCATGTTAAATCCATTTTTTTCACAAAACAGAGCTCTCAATGCATTCTCTATGGCTTCCGGGAGGGCTCGCCCCTCCTGGTCTTGTCATAAGTAGTGGACGTAAAAGCCTATACGAACGTCATACATCTTCGACGGAGGCATATTCTGTCAAGATGGCTGCCCTGTCCAGTGCAATAACTCGATTCGCTCTTTGACAGAAACTCCTTTTTAGTCGGCGTACTAATGAAGATAAATTGACAACAAAACAATTAGGACTTCCTAGACCAAATGTATCCATTCAACAGGTTTCTACAAAGGGAGGGACATCATACATCCAAGAATTGGAACGAAAGAAAATCGCGTGGCTAATGCGGTCTGTATTTCATATACCACTGTCACTTTTCATAGGTTTTACAGTGTGTTTCACAGTTCGCTTCTTGCACTAACACTGAATAATTTTTTATGTGATGACTTATTTTGCTTTTGTAAGCCAATACTTTCAAGATCAGTCAATAAATATTGTTGTTTTTGACATGTTACCCCTTCTTTATGATGTTACTGGACATATCATGTGTCCTGTTAAGCTATGTTACATCATACAACATTTGAGACACGTGGATAATGAAAAAGTGGGATAATTTAATGTGGAGCCACATCATGTTTGCTTATGAAGGCTCCTGGATGCAACTTTCTTCCATAGCTTTCCACCTGTAACTTGCTACTCTAGCTATGTAGCAAGAGGGGACATATTACTGTTGTGTGCTGCCAATAGTGGACAAAAGGTATTGCTGTATGAGTTAATCAGCTAACTTAATGTACTTACTGAATGGGTCGCCTTAATCATTATAAAAAAAATTGCCCCCCCTGAGAATTTTTTCAGGAGCCGCCACTGTTCAAGATATTATTAAGTAGAATAGAACCCAATAGAACCCTATAGAACCATGAGGTAAAATGAGATGAAATCATCTGAAATACTTTATAAATAAGTTCTCATGTGTGAAGAAAATCTCTGCAGTTTCTTCATCAGACGTCACAATTCCTTCACTTGGGTGTTTTATTGTTTTATTACACGTTCTTGTGTGTTTTGACTCTTCTTGGCTTGTAGACGGAGACAAACTCAAAATTGAGATCATCAATGCACTAAATGGGGTGAGAGTGCAGTTTTATGCCATTTTCATACAAATATTTTGAGACGATTGACAAAATCAATAGCGAAATAAATATACAAGAAGAAAACAGATGGAAATATTGGTTCTGGTTACAGCGTTGGCGAAATTTTGAAAATGTATTCTTACATCATGTAAAACATCAATAACTGATTATTAAATTAAGAATAAAATGCATTTAAGCAGAATGATAAAAACTTGCATGTAAATCCTATCTTTCTTCATATGTTACGGTCTAGCAAATCCTCCCTTGGTGAACACCCTTGATTTTTGCCCATATCTCCTTGAAAAGAGGATTGAACCACTGAATTTGTTATCTATAGTTGGCTTACCATGTGTTCAATGCTGGAGTAACTAACTCTAAACCTAGGAACATACTGTATATGTCACAAATGCATTTAAGAAGTACAGAGAACAAACTGATGAGTGTTTAAGTGTTGAGAATATAGTGCCGTAAACTGCTTCAAGTAGGACCAATACAACTGTTACATTTTTATGTCATTTACTGTTTACTGTTACAACTGTTACATTTTCAGGACTTTTTGAAAGAATCTTTCATTTACAGAACTGCTACAAAGTAGTGCAACATCAATCCACTAGATGGAGCTATGACACTCCCAACCACTTTAAAAAAAAAAAAAAAAATTGTAATGAAAGCATCCTGGGTGTTTCTGTGAGGTTGTAAGAGTATTTTTGGCAGTTCATTAATTTCCGATGCCATGGTGTTTGGAGGACTCCTCCGCGCCCGCTGCTCGGATCAGTTCTTGCTCGTGGGTTGCATCAGAGACCTCGTTCACTTTGTTTGCTCCCCTAAATGGGCCATTTTGGGCTGATGGAAGATTAGAAGATCGCTATGAAATGGGAAGATTGCAAATATTCCCAGTGGTACCACACTACAGTACGAGCACTTCTATTGGACCCTGCACTACACTAGAACTGATAAGGGCTGTCTGTCTGTCTGTCTGTCAGTCTGTCTGTCTGTCTGTCTGTCTGTCTGTCTGTCTGGCAGTCTGTCTGTGTATCTGTCTGTCTATCTGTGTATCTGTCTGTCTGTCTGGCAGTCTGTCTGTGTATCTATCTGTCTATCTGTGTATCTATCTGTCTGTCTGTCGGTCGGTCAGTCTTTTGTGTGTCTGTCTGTCTGTCTGTCTGTCTGTCTGTCTGTGTATCTGTCTGTCTGTCTGTCTGTCTGTCTGTCTGTCTGTCTGTCTGTCTGTCTGTCTGTCTGTCTGTCTGTCTGTGTATCTGTCTTCTGGTCGGCTTCTGACTGGCCCATAAAGTAGGTAGAGCGCCCCTGGTTGTTTCTTAAGTGGCCCAATCACATCTTACTAGGCCACACCCCTTTGTGCCTCAGTGTCAGCCATGAAGCATCTTTGGCTCAGTTTCTAAAAATAGTAGACAGAATAAGACTTCCATTTTATTTATTTGTTGAATTTTTGACTGGATAAACATCTTTGGCTCAGTGTCTAAAAATTGAGGACAGAATCAGACTTGAATTGTATTCTTTCGTTTTGTATTCGTATTCGTTTAATTTTTGACTGGATAAACATCTTTGACTCATTGTCTAAAACTAGTGTGACAAAACAGATAAGCAAAAGGACTGAGGACAGAACAGGACAGAATTTGCTCCCAAATGCCATGTTTGTTGCAGGACCTTCTGAAGAAGCACCGCCATCACTGATACTGTTGTGCACGATGAACAGGTGGAACAAGTGGGGGTCAAAGGTGAGGACAGGAGGATGGGTAAAGAGATGGGTTAGCAGAGGTCAGGAGTGTGTCATGAGTAAGGTGATGGGTTAGCAGAGGTCAGGAGTGTGTCATGAGTAAGGTGATTAGTCAGGAGTGTGTCATGAGTAAGGTGATTAGTCAGGAGTGTGTCATGAGTAAGGTGATTAGTCAGGAGTGTGTCATGAGTAAGGTGATTAGTCAGGAGTGTGTCATGAGTAAGGTGATTAGTAAGGAGTGTGTCATGAGTGTGTCATGAGTAAGGTGATTAGTCAGGAGTGTGTCATGAGTAAAGAGATGCAAACAGAATCCTAGTGCTTTTAAATAAGGCTACTTTCCATCTCAGCCTCCCATAAAGCCTCCCTTGAGAAAGTTGAGCTGCATAGCACTAGTGGGGTAGCATTTACATCAAAGTTGATTATAGGTTATAGTAGAAAAGGCTGTCTGTGTTTCAATGGGCTAAAAATGTCTTCTCTAATATATTGCGATATGAAGAGGAATGCTAATGGCCCACCATTGTATTGCTAACCATTAACATTAATAGGCAACAGTTGTTGATGCTTTGGTCATTTATTTATTAGGCTAGTGGGAGGCAGCACGCCTTTTCCTCTTCCGGGACCTAAAATTGTGTCATGGCCATGCCAGTCATTAAACATATTTTAACCTCAAGAGTTCAAGATCCCAAACAAACATTTGTTTTATTCAACCTTGAGAGTTAAAGATCCCAAACAAACATTTGTTTTATTCAACCTTGAGAGTTAAAGATCCCAAACAAACATTTGTTTTGATTAGTTTGTAAAAAAGTGGAAAGTGAAACTGGAGAATATTTAGAATTGATCAATAACAATAACAACTTGTCCAGAACCACTTAAGTATTGTTTAAATAATACAGCTTTTTGATAAAGATCATTAAAAGGAAATCAAATTATTTTTGACCTGATATGTTAATACTCAATCATCTCTCACCTAATGTCTTCATAAAATTACCTCATGGGAATAAAATAATCTTTGGTCTAACACGTGTGTTGTCCACAGCAGTTGTTTAAGGTGTGTGTCGTCATCAGCTGTGGTGGGCTAGTCTGAGCCAAAATGCCAGGGCTGTTTTTTTTTGTCCCCATCCAGCCCTGGGGACACAGCGACCAGACTTCTCAATGTCATACGCAAGTATTCATACCACAGCAACCCAACAACAACAAAACAACAACAACATCTTATGTATCATAACACAAGACAGCCCTTCTCGTACACGCCTTTCTTACACTGGATTTAATCAAACAATTCATAGCATCCTATAACCTGAGTCCATCATTATTTAGTGGATCTTCCAATGGTTCAATTAAAGCTACTGAACCTCACCTTTTTGCTAGAGGAACAAAAGGTAAACAGCTGCTTAAAATGCTGTTAAAACATTCACCTGCTGCTTCAGAATAATGTAGAATGGCCACCAGTGTCAGGGCAGTGTATAACACATCATTCAGTGTATTGTTCATTGTTCATTAGGTTTTATGAATGTGTGTTTAGATGATACCAGAAATGATTCACGGCGTAATTACTGTTTCATTTGGTTTAGCAAAAGTAAATAAGAAGAGAGCTCTTAAGCAGTGTATCATACCTCATGACCACACCTATCTAATACTGGGTCTCATTACACACGCACACGCACACGCACACGCACACGCACACGCACACACACACATATACACACACACACACACACACACACACGCACACACACACACACACACACACACACACACACACCTATCTAATACTGGGTTTCCACTGACACTTGCTCTGGTCTGAAGCTCTTCTTTTGTCTGGCTGTTTACATTGGAAGTGATGTTGTAGGGTTTATGTTTTATCATTGAAAGGCTCCTCCGAGGACTCGCGTCAGGAGAAGTGTCAGCAAATTCTTATAGCATGTACAAGCAGAGCATTTGTTTTCCCCTCCAGAAATCAAAGTTCCCTTTGTGCCGAGCAGGATTGGTTTCCCAGTCCCTGGCTGCTCCGAGCGGGGGCTCCTGAGTTCAGAATAACAACTTGTGCCCTGTGCCTTGATGGCTTCCAAGAGCTATAAAAACAGAATGCTGCTGCTCTCTCTCCTTGTGCTCGCACAGAGTAGCAGGAAGAGAGAGAGAGAGTGAGGGAGAGAGAGAGAGAGAGAGAGTGAGAGTGAGAGAGAAAGAGAGAGCGAGAGTGAGAGCGAGAGAGAAAGAGAGACAGAAAGAGAGAACAAGCGAAAGAGAGAGCGAGAATGAGAGCGAGAGCAAGAGAAAGAGAAAGAGAGAGCAAGCGAGAGAGAGAGAGTGAGTGCAGCAGGTTCATCATGGACACAAAAGTCCTGTGGTAAACAGACCAGGAAACAGGTAATGCTGGAACAGATTTAGCCCAGATTTGGCCCAGATTTGGTCTGGACTCGGATAGGATGTGGACAGGATTTGGCCCAGCACCTTTCCATCCCTCTATCTCTCCCTTTTTTAAAGGAAGAATAATTGTTTGTAATGGAGAGTGAGAACTCTTAATAAATAGCTATGCTTTGCAAGCAAGAGCATTGAACAGGTCGGCGTGTGTGTGTGTGTGTGTGTGTGTGTGTGTGTGTGTGTGTGTGAGAGAGAGCATTTAATAGGTCGACACACAACTCTGAAGGGGTTCTGAAGAGCTGAAAAAGAGCATCTGTTGCCTCGCAGCTTTTTTTCCCCTGTGCCACTGCTTCGTGGGATAACGTTACCTTGGCTTCCCCAAGACTGCCTGGCATAGACAACACCAAGATTTAGAAAATATCTCACACACACACACACACACACACACCACACACACACACATCACACACAGACAACACTTAGAGAATGACTCACGTTCGGCTTCATTAGTGGCAGTCACATATACATTTTCTTTCAAGTCGTTTCTACTGATCTACATACCAAAGCATATTGTGTGTGTGTGTGTGTGTGTGTGTGTGTGTGTGTGTGTGTGTGTGTGTGTGTGTGTGTGTGTGTGTGTGTGTGTGTGTAAACCTATTACTGAGACGATATGTAGTATAGAGAAGGAGTCATTTACCTTTTGTCTTAATGTCTATTGTGTGCAGAAGCGCAGTCCCAGGACCCGAGCACCCGCAGAGGGAAGTATGTTTTGTGTGATGAAAATGAGAGTGTGTGTGTGTGTGTGTGTGAGTTTGTGTGTGTGCTGTGTGCTGTGTGTGTGTGTGAGTGTGTGTGTGTGTGTGCTGTGTGTGTGTGTGTGAGTGTGTGTGTGTGTGTGTGTGTGTGTGTGAGAGACTAGGCTTGCTGGGCCCCCCTGTCTTGTTCCCAGATTGTGGGGTTAATGATTTTCCATCCTGGGTGGCAGGGGAGGAGCGTGGGGCCTGGCGCTGCCCAATCAGTGCGCAGGAGCCAGGGACGCTGTCTGTTGCCTTCCCAGCAGCACCAGGGGCTTTGACAGGGAGATGGATGATATCTGCAGCCTGGCTCTGCTGCTCACCGACACAGACTCGGAGACTGGGGGTGGGGTGGGTGGATGGATGCGGGGTGCGGGGTGTGGGGTGCGCACGCGCACATACACACACATGCCGAGTCTCATACACACACACACACACAGTCATACACACACGAACACACATACACACACAGTCATACATTCACACACAGACACACACACAGTCAT
>NC_045159.1:23555241-23567741 GCF_900700415.2 Clupea harengus | reverse complement strand
GTCCGATACATCTTGTTTCTTTCTTTTCTTTACTCTCCAATGAGGCTTTCCTGCGTGAAATAGAAGGTGTGAGCATATTTTAAACACCGTCTACCGTTCCAGCAACAGATATGAACGAAATAAATGCTGGCCTCCAGTGTGATGAAGCGTGTGTGTGTGTGTGAGATGAAGCATTTGAAATCTGTGAGAAACGACACCACAGTGGATGTTACCCTGTTAGTGCGGACGAGCACAGAGTCGAGGGGAGGGGGGTGTGTTTATGTGTGTGTCTACATGTGTGTGTGTCTAGATATGTGTTTGTGTGTCTAGATGTGTGTGTGCGTGTGTGTGTGTCTAGATGTGTGCGCACGTGTGTGTGTGTGTGTCTAGATGTGTGTGTCTAGATGTGTGTGCGTGTGTGTGCGTGTGCGTGTGTGTGTGTGTGTGTGTGTGTGTGTGTGCGCGTGTATGTATGTACGTGTCTAGATGTGCGTATGAGATTGTGTGTGTGTGTGTGTGTGTGTGTGTGTGTGTTTATGAGTGTCAGACAGATCCTAATAAAACTGTCTGGCCCTGCTGCGGGCACCAGCCTCAGTGCTCATTCGCTCACTGCAGCCCCCGTCTGACTGCTTGGTATTCACTGAGCATGGCACCGCCTCAGCTGTTACTGGGGATGTGTGTGTGTGTGTGTGTGTGTGTGTGTGTGTGTGTGTGTGTGTGTGTGTGTGTGTGTGTGTGTGTGTGTGTGTGTGAGGAGTGGGGGGCTGGCTGGTGGCACCATCTCGGGCGCCGTTAGCCGTTAGCGTTAGCAAACAGTGGGGAAATATAATTAGGGCCTCTGCAATGGAGGGAAGATTGGAGAGGAAGGTGTTGAATTTTTAATGATAATTTAGCAACATTCAGCAAAAATGGGGGTTTTAGGAAGCTAAACACCCGAGGGAAATCTGTTACAGCTGTCGATGAACAGCAAGCTCTTGTTTTTAATCGCACTGCCCAAACATGTATGGGAATTTATTTAATTTTATTATTATTTTAAACAATTGCTTGAAATCATCAATTGATCAATTCGAAAAGTCATATATCACAAAAGCCATAAAATATTGTATATAATCTTATACCCTTAATGCAGAATTACTTATTAGAATTAGAATATAAAAGGATCGCATAAACTCTTTCATATTACTTTGCCAGAAATATACAATTAAAATAAAACAAAAAACCCCTAACACAAAACAGAAAAGTATCCATGACATCATCTCTGTAAACAAATAAAAAAAGTGAACGATGGTGCATTCACATACTGCGGCAAAATGCGATCAGGTTCGATACAGTATCAGGGTGGGCCTTCTTTAGAACTCAGGATCTCAGGAACCCCTGGAGAACCGGCCTAAAGAAAAGACGCAAGTCCACATCTCCTGGTGACTGTACACTTTACCTGTGACACAACTGTGAAACTGTTTGACTGTTCACTGGACATATTTTCTGTTAATGATGCTTCTTTTTTCGACGTACTTTCTATACTGTAGACAAAGAACCAACACATCCATGCAAAAGTCTAAAACAAGTTAAGATCGCTAATAATAGACTTAATCTATTACAGTGAGGTGGTGCAAAAAGACGAAAAATACAAGCAGAAAGATACAAGACATCTGACTCCGACAACCCCCCCTTGTGGTGACGTCTGGAGCCCAGGGTCGCTCTTGCCCTCCGCCCGGGTCCCAAGAACCTAACCCGTGATTTTGGAAGCAGAGAGCTCACAAGTTAGGGTCTCAGGGAACAGGAGAAGCACATCAGTATCCAGCGAGGTGCAGAAGGGAGAGGAGGTGAGGTGGGGCAGGGGGGCGGGGGTGCAGAGAGGCGGGTAGTGCCCCCCCCCCACCGCAGTCTTTCTCTCCCTGTGCCCCTGTGCCCCCCCCCCCCCCCCCCCACACACACACTCCTCTTTGGCATCAGCAACTATTTGTTCTAGCAGTGCCCGGTCTGGTTCTATCTGGCTGCACTTGACCGTTAGCTATCGGTTCCGTTGAAGAATATTCGTCTGACGTGAGCGGTTCGGGGGAAAAAACAGAGTGTCTGCCTCAGTCACTCGCTCACTTTTTTTTTTTTTTTTTTTTTACAAAGGACAGCTTTCTATAACATTCACATTAACAAGTCCGAAAAAAAAAATCCAACATCCAATCACACATGTACTATCTGACAAACAACTAGAACATGCATGGGTGCAATGCACAGCCAAAATCACAGACAACAACCAGTCAACCACTGCAAAAAAGGTCCACGACACAGATGGTGGAAAGTCCGATGACGACAGTACCATCCCAGGCTTTCCAGATCACCGTCTCTCTGTCGAAATGAAGCTCCTGCTCGCTGCTAGCTAGCCTTTGTAGCAGCTGAGGAAAAAGCCTCCTGACTGGCTGCTGGCGGCTGGCTGGCCGGACACACAAGCACGACGGTCGACCTTCCCTCCCTCCCTCCCTCCCTCTCCCTCCCTCCCTCCCTCTCTTTGTCTCCGGACCGCGGCGGCTCGTTACGAGCGGAGCGCCCACCTTCAGGGACCCCCGTGAGAGGAGCAGACTGGTAGAGGTGCTGGCCCCCGTCTGCAGCCTGAGATGGAGGAGACGGGGGGGGGGGGGTGGGCGCATGGTGGCGGGGGAGGGGGCGAGTCTGTGCGCTTGTGGCCTGATAAACGTCTCGGGATGCAAAACAAACACAGCTCACAAACAAACAAACAAACAAACAAGGTGTTGACTGCAGCTGAGTGACAGTTAGACAACAGGTAAAACGACTATAAATAACAGAACAAGAAAGGGAAGCATCTCAGTACTGATGCGAGCACACACACACACACACACACACACACACACACACATACACACACACACACACACACATAGCACACATGACACACAACAGCAACTTTACTACACACATCACACACTGACCCCCCTCAAACACAGCAGTTTTACGCCTCTCCCAGTCAGACATGCTCTACACACACAGAAAGAGAGAGAGCGAGAAAGAGAGAGAGAGCGAGGGAGAGAGAGAGAGAGAGAGAGAGAGTAAAATAAATAAGTTGTCACATTGGCTGCTAACCATGCTGCTGCTACAGACAGACACACAGTTTGTTCACAGCCAGAGGAGCACATCAGCATTCCCCTTCCACTACAAGCTGAGCACACACACACACACAACACACACACACACACACACACACACACACACACACACACACACACACAAGCGTTAAGCTCTAAGCGTTTCAGCGTCGCAGCCACTCCACCGGTAACGAGTCCAGACTGTCCCGGCATAAACCTCACTGAAGCCAAAATGTTTTCAGACGCTTCAGACGCTTCAGACGCTTACACACACACACACACACACACACACACACACACACACACACACAAACACACACACACACACCTACACATATAAGGCAGATTCCTAAGGGAACACGGAGTAGATGCTTCTGGAAGCGAGAGCAGGCGGACTCTTGGGCACACCTCTCCATTGCATTCTCCCCCTCGTGGACCTAAGCTTCAGAGACGACCCCAAACTAAATAGCTGGCGGACTGAAGGAATAAGAGGAGCTGGAGATCTGAGGTGAGCTGTGCCGAGCCGAGCTGGACTGGGTCGGACTGGGTTGAACTGGGTCGTCCAGACTGGGCAGGTCAGTCAGGTGAGACACCAGACAGAGCCGCCGTCTCCGCTCCCCTCCCCTCCACCTCCCCCTCCACCTCCACCTCCTCCACCTCCTCCTCTCCAAAACCCCCTTTCACCTCGCCACAACCGCTACAGTCATCTCCACCATTCAATCCCTCAGCCTCGCCAGCAGCAGACCCCAGCCCGGTCCTCCCCGACACCCACCCCCAGTCCTTCAGTCCTCCGGTCCTCCGGTCCTCCAGCACTACTCTTCCTCTGCCACAGCCATCCTTCGGCACACCCCCGAAACAAGCCAAAGACCCCCCCCCCCCCCACACACACAGCAGAGAGAGGAGAAATTAAACAACAGCACGCCGCATTGTCTGTTTCTGTTTCAGACGGTACTCAGTTCCTCAGTCCTTTCTCCTCCTTCCTCTCGCCCCCCGGTTCGGTACCTGTCTGGGATGCTGTCTGCTCCTCGATGTGCGTGTGTGTGTGTGTGTGTGTGTGTGTGTGTGTGCGAGAGAGGGAGAGAGAGTGTGTGTGTGTGAGAGCCGGCAGTGAGATTCTGCAGTGACAGCCCTCCCTCTTTCCCCCTCTCTCTCATTCGCTCAATCCACACACACACACACACACACACACACACACACACACACACACACACACACACACACACACACACACACACACGGCGCTGCCACACTCAGGTCCTACAGTACTGATCAATCCTCTCCTCTCCAAAGGCACGAGAGTGCAGCCCACTAACGCACCGTTTGCTGGGCACCGTCGCGTCACGTCGTGTCGCCTCTTCCTCTTCCTCTCCCTCTTCCTCTTTCTCTGCGTCTGCTAGGCTGTCCCGAGACTCCAGCACCCCTGTCACTAACCCTTCACGTAGTATTGATACGGCTGGAAATTCACCAGCGCTGACTTACTTATCAGCTCTCTGTTCTGGCTCCTCCATTACTTCTGGTATTCAGTGGAACAATAAGAAGGAGAGGTGAGGACTCTCTCACACACACACATGCACACACACACACACACACACACACACACACACACACACACACACACACACACACACACACACACTTGATTTAAAGAGGTGCATTTGGATTTTTTGCATTCGTATCACTGATAACTAATAATGTGACTCAAGTCAGCCAAGAACATGGCAGCAATACGGCAGCAATACGGCAGGACCACCGGCATCTGAGCAACGTAAACTAATAATAATATATATATAATGTCTGTGCTCTGGCTGTTCTCTCTGTCTATTCCACACATCTACTCCACCTGCCCATAATCACATCCATCCTCATCCTCCGCTTCCAGACATTCCCATTTGTCGTCCTCACTGTCCCGTCACACACGGCTTGGCACAGACCCAGACATGTTTGATTGGCGGGGGGGGCTTCTCTGTCAGTCTGGGGTTTGCCCTGAATGACCCCCATCTTAATCTCTCCGTCTCCAACCTATTTCCCACCCAACCGGGGGGGGGGGGGGTGGGGGCGGGGGGTGTCACAGCGACACCAGGAGATATACACAAATACCAACCGCAATGACAGCGCAACGCCTTACTGCACTGCAGATCTCAATATGTGGCTGACAGGGTTCTTATAAAAAAAAAAACAGAAAACAGAAAAACTATTTGAAGTGGTTTCACGTTTCATGTTTTAAGCTGAAGTGTACTGAGCAGTGAGCAGAGAGTGTGTTTATGCATGTGCATGCAGGCATGTGTCTGTGTGTGTTTGTGTGTGTGTGTGTGTGTATATATACATATGAAGACATATCTATGTTTGTGTGCGTGTGTGTGTGTGTGTGTGTGTGCGTGTGTATGCATGTGAAGGCATGTATGTGTTTGTGTGTGTGTGTATGTGTGTGTGTGGGTGCGTGCGTGTATGTGTATGAGTATGTGTCTGAAAGTGTCTGTATGTCTTTGCATGCAAGTTCATGCAATGTGTGTGTGTGTAATGTGTGTGTGTGTGTGTGTGTGTGTGTGTGTGTGTGTGTGTGTGTGTGTGTGTAATGTGACAGAAGGTGAATGCAGCGGGGAACCCTGGGGGAGTAATGGTGATCAATCAACTCTCTCACTGCTGGAGCCTCAGCTCACTCAGCAGCCGCCCAGCAGCCGCCTGTGGCACAGACACGGCCCAGATCCGGCCCAGATCCGGCAGCCATGTGGCCAGCCATCCGCACACCCAGACACACAGCAGAGGGCTGCTGCCACACGCAGCGACAACGGCACACAATAAACAACAGGCAGAAGTCATCTTTACAGACACACACACACAGACACACACAGACACACACACACACACACACACACACACACACACACGGAAAAAGAGGAGACACACACACACACACAGACACACACACACACACCCCCATACCCCCCCACGGAGAAAGAGGAGACACACACACACACACACACACACACAGACACACACACACACACACACACACACACACACACACACACACACACACACACACACACACACACACACACACACACACCCCACACACACACATGGAGAAAGAGGAGACACACACACACATACAGCAGACAAGCATATATTTCATACGCATGTAACAGAGCAGGAACAGCCACTAGAGCACACGGATGGATCTTGCCTCTATTGCTGTAGGTGCAGATAGGATCGACGTTATAGACGTTTCAATGTCACTACATCTTCTTCAAAGTCAATTCCTACCTGTATTTGCTTGAAAATATACATTCTTTGGATAAAACTTTGGGTAAGCATGACAAAAATGACATGTGAACAGGGGGAGACTTATTATTATTATTATTATTATTATTATTATTATTAGTTATTTCAGTGCGTCACACCATGTGCAGTGACTTT
This sequence comes from Clupea harengus, assembly GCF_900700415.2. NCBI lineage: Eukaryota > Metazoa > Chordata > Actinopteri > Clupeiformes > Clupeidae > Clupea > Clupea harengus. Next base: position 23,561,250 of record NC_045159.1, on the reverse strand, counting down.
TTATTTATTTAAAGGTGTGGATAGAGCCTAGATAATAGATATATCCAAAAACAGACTGGTGTGCGGTCATATTCTATAATCTGCAGGATTTGTCAACGCAACTGTGACATTTGGCAGAGATCAGGCTTCTGAAATCCACTGATAAGAGCTGCGCATCAGAAACACCATATACAAAACATACTACGCTGTGCCTCTTCAGAGCTGTGCATCAGAAACACCCTATACAAAACATACTATGCTGTGCGTCTTCAGAACATGTCGTCATTTCAGTGTCTAACACGGTCCTATACAAACAACCGGCATTTTGAAGAACTTTCACAGATTTTGCCATGAAATCGACTGTTTGATTTGGGAAAACTAGTATTTTCTAGTATTTTGAAGCAATGCTCCTATACCTGACATTAGATCTGTCCCTAGGGGCATATTGTTTGAGGCTAAAATCTAAACATACACGAGGAGAAGTGGATCTGAACATATGGCTTCATTGCATGGTCTGTATGTCCCGAAGCACATGTGTTGATTGGCTGGGATTGTTTATGGCTCAGTCACTATGTTTGTTTCCCAGTTACAGAGCCGGGAGGGTTCTTGACGACCCCCCCCCCCCCCCCCCCCCCCCAGGAGGAGAAGAGTGTGTAACAGTGACTAGCATCACAGCTCTTGCTGAGAAAGGGGCATTAACGGCCATCATATCTTGTCGCCCCGCATGACGGCTCATTTGGTGGACCTTGCCCCCGTTTCTGACCCCCAGCCCCCTCGCCCCGCCGCATCGATCAATCCCATTGATCTCTGGCCAGGGTCAAAGGCCAAAGCTCTATCGATGAGAGAAAGTGCTTCACACAGCAAGGAGGGGTGGTTGGATGAGGCAGCTCCAGACAGATCAATGCCACCTCAGTCTGCCATGTATATATTATGGTTATTTATTTGGCATAAGACTGAGAGGGCTATTACGCCGTTAACCACAACAACACCTGCTACCAGTTCATAGATAACACAACATGCACCAGCATCTTTCTGTTTGTTGCTTTTTACTTCTACAACAAAAATGGAAGGACATCTTTTTACCAGTCTAGCACTCACACTAGGGACCACGACACAATGGGCAGAGTACTCGTCTCATGAAAGATCCCAAGTCGAACCTCAAGCCTGCGGATCTATAAATATTTAGCCGTGCGAGCGCCAAAGTATGAAATTAATTAGGGACTCTGATCAACGCGCTAAGCGGAGCACTCTGGCGGGGGGGAGTCTGAGGAGCCCAGCGGGTGGGGGGGGGGTCTGCTGAGAGGGACCAGAAACTCTCTTCCCAAAGCACCATGGGAGTTGGCACCCTTCACCAACTGGAGAGGAGCACACAAACAGTTTAAGGGTCTTGGTTTGAATGCTAATCTAACGGCATCTGCAGGGCATGCTTGGGATATCAAAAAATGTGAGGCGAAGAGGACACTTGTTTGGGGGAATGCTAATCTAACGGCATCTGCTTGGGATACCAAAAAATGCGACGTTTGAAGAGGACGAAGAGGACACTTCACTTCGGGGGCTACACAGTTTATTTTCCCGGCAACACCAAAAAGCATCCCGTGTGATTCAGTATCACTGCAGTATAATTTGACTGTAGTCATCATCAGATCAATAAACATCCCAGCTTCGGCTAAAATAAATACAATTTAACAAAGCAAAGATTGTGCCTATTTGTTCTTATCCTCTGAGGAGATGGTGAGGCACAGGACATAAGCGTGCCTCCAGTATCTGTGCAGCGACCCTATGAAACCCAAGCGTCCTCTCTCCCCGCCATCCAATCCGCTCGTTTATTTGTTCAAGCATGGCATGAACGCAGGCGCAGCTGTGACCAATGACTTGCAGCTTCTCTCTCTCTCTCTCGCCTTTCGCTGAGCCAGCAGGATTCTGCAACTCCTCTCACTCTGCTACATCTGGAGGAGCCATTCAGGTTCGCAAGAGGAGGAGGGGGACGAGGAGGAGGAGGAGGAGGAGGAGGAGGAGGAGGTCCAAACAGCTTGCGGAAATACATTTTTGGGCGAGTGACATTTGCGGCGTCCATTTCTCCCCTCACCCGTCGGTGGGGACGGCGGGCTCAGCCCAAACAGGGTAGGGCCTCCTGGAGACGCTCCAGCTTCTCTCAAGGTCTCCGCCCATCCTCTGCACAGCGCAGAGACAACAGGCTACAGGCTCTCACGTGATGCTCTACACACCCATGAACACACATGTACACACACATGTACACACACATGCACACACACATACACACACTTGCACACACACACATACCCACACACACACACACACACAAACACAAACACACACATATATACACGCATACTTACACATATCACACACACACACCACACACACACACACACACACACACACACACACACACACACACAGATGATACTGCCACAAACAGCTGGGAATCCCATACTCTGCCTTTACATAAGGAGTGCAGAAAGAGTTGACAACAGGACACTGTAATAAAACCGTGCAGCACCGACCAAAGCCAGTAATGAAAACCGTGTTTCGTAAGCTAAGTGTGTTATTGAGTGTCACACTGATATCATGCTGCCTAGTGAATTAACACCAATTAGTACCCAGTAAAGGCAGACTTGAAGCATGTCACATTCTAAGCATTAGGTCAATCTGACAGTTTGCTATTACAGTAAAGGTAGTTGATCATTTGCTGTCATTTTAACCCAGCAAGTCATAGCATAAACACGTGCACAAAAAAAAATCATATCACTTGACATTTTATGTCAACTTCTCATTTATAACAGCTGGAATGAGTCCTTATGAGTGTCCACATGCGCATCAGTCTAAACGCAGGGTTCATACAGGAGTTGTGCTAAATGCTTGGTTCATATAGGAGTTGTGTAGCCGTATCACTGTACCAGAGTCCTTAAGTGAAGTCTTATCGAGCTCTCTCTAGAGTGACATGCCATGTCTTGAAAGGATTTGCCCTATTCCTACTAGGTGGGAAAATGAAATGCACTGAATGCAATGGCCCTCTGCCAATGAGCCAAGCCTTGGTCTGACGAGAGCTAGCATTGCATAGAATAGAGACTTTAGCAGTGCGGTTAGCACAGATCTGCGACCTGTCAAAGTGTGTTCCTAACCGCAGATCCCAGCCATATGCCATCATCCGTGCTGAGGGACGTATGACTGCATATCACAACTGCAACAGACCACAGCGCACATAAACACAGGCATTCCCATATGGTACTGTCTGAATGTTTCATTTCATACTTTATGTTTACACGCGGCCATCTGTAAATCATCCCGATCGTCACAGATTTACAGCACTCAAAACGTGCACGATGTCAAGGCCGGGAGAGAGAGAAAAAATAGAGGGGGGGGGGGGGGGGAATAGCCGAGTCTGCACGCAATGCAAGGGGCTATGGTTAAGGCCACACAGATTTATAAATATTACAGATATTATAACATTCATAGTGTATTATAATATTAATATTAATTATAAGAGTAAGGGATCTAAATTGATCTACTGTAAATGGTATCCTTATGCTCATGGACTGACATGTATGTGAGGAAAAGAGTGCTTGACAGTCCCATCAAAGCACCAATTTCCTCCTTGACTTAAAGCCCTGTAGGCTCCATGGATTTATTGTCAAACCACTGGTGCAGGAATAAAATGTAGGATGACCAACCATGAGGTATGTATGTATGTATGTATGTATGTATGTATGTATGTATGTATGTATGTATGCATCTTTAACATGGCTTTAATACACCTATGTATGTATGTATGTATGTATGTATGTATGTATGTATGTATGTATGTATGTATGTATCTTTAACATGGCTATAATACACCTATGTATGTATGTATGTATGTATGTATGTATGTATGTATCTTTAACATGGCTAAAATACACCTATGTATGTATGTATGTATGTATGTATGTATGTATGTACATATGTATGTATGTATGTATGTATGTACGTATGCCTTTTAAACATGGCTATAATACACCTATGTGTGTATGTATGTATGTATGTATGTACAGTACGTATGTATCTTTAACATGGCTTTAATACACCTATATATGTATGTATGCGTCTTTAACAGCTATAATACACCTCTGTATGTATGTATGTATGTATGTATGCATCTTTAACAGCTATAATACACCTATGGCTCTTGCTATTACGTATTTGACGCTCAACAATTGACCTTCAAACACCTGACCCATCTAGAAACAAGTAATGGCGGACATCATAAGAAGAAGTTAGTGTTGAAAGATGAAGTTCTTTAAAGTTTATTTGAATGGTGAATGTTCAGTTAAATGACAGCATGTTAAAGTTAACTTTACAACATATGCTACAGAGCCATTGATGCCTGCATATAGCAGTAGTTAGTTTAATTGATGAAATCCCATTGTAGGGATAATGGGTAAATGCCACTTTCTTGTTTTAATGTTAGTCAGTTAGTTTATTACTGTTATGTTAGGCAATCAGTTTCCTCAATTTTTCTAATCAATGTCAACTTCTGCTGTCACATGCCTGAAAGCAACACTATGCAACAATTTGACACTTTTTGAGATATGGTTTTATAGGCAACTAGTTTTGGTACCATCCTCAAATTCGTTTTGATAGCATATTGTCATGTGAAGGACAGATAAACACCTGTGTCTTTCCCCAGTAGCCATCCAGGATATGCCCTATGTAGTTCTGTGTAACGGGCTGATAAACCCTGCAAAAATGGAAGAAAAGCTTTCACAGCATGACATTGGCAGCTATACTGCCAAAATACACCAGTTAGTGTGTTGGCAAGATTCTATCAGTGTCAACTGGGCTGTTGGTGGTGTTTGCGAGGTTTTTGCATTCCTTTTAGGTAGTTAGCTTGCTAGGTTTGGAACAGAACTACTTATTGCTGCTTGAACAAGCACTTACGAGTGAGAACAGCACAGGAAGAATTACAATTTAAAATGTAATGAATAAATTACACACTGATACTAGTTTTGTGTTTGGCTTTTACTACTTTATATGAACATGAAGACAACATGAAGTGATAATAGATACACACTTGTGGAAGAGTCAGGGCACCGACACCTGAAACTACTACTGCCAAATGACTGCAAACACATAAAACCATTACAAGGTCATAAATCTGTCATAGCAGGTATACTATCATGTTTTAAGTTATTAAGGCAATGACATAACAGTATCATTTTATCATTACTGCTAAATGCCATGACAGATGTGATAGCTTTATGTGGCACACCAGCATATGTCACACTCCAATCAAATGTTCTGAGAAGTGTGATAACAACTAGGGTCAACATGACATTCTTGCATATGCCATGAAATAATCTAAATCATGAACATCTGTGCCTTTCATTTTTTTTAAAGAAGCGGTAGACATGGTAATTAAGTTACCTCTCAAACAGACACTTACATATTCACTGATGAAACTGACCTAAAACACTTAGAAATAACACAGCTGTAATTGTACATCGGAGTGTTGCAATAGTGTCAGAAAGCGTTTGGTTGACGACACAAGTGTACTCCAGGGAAAGCTAGAAGGTTGTACAGTTAACTCCCACGGTGTAATTCTAAACCATACAACCTACTACCTCACCCTGGATGCACACATTCTCTCTTGTCCTCTTCTCCGCTTCAAAGCACAGGGAAAGAGAAACCTTTGACTTTTTACGGAAGCTGTGCAATTTGCTCCAGATATGGACCGGACTTACAAAAGTAAAGAAAAACAACACAAAATGTACAATATGCTCCAGAAATCATAATATAATTTATCGTTACAGCTATGATCAGGACAAGCCAATGGGCAGCGAATGAGAGGAAGTAGCAATGCGCTAACGACACAGACGTGTCACTCAACACATTTTCATACAAGAACAGTCTGCCTGTCCGCATTTACCTGGCAGAAGACTGGCAATCCGTTTGGGTGTTTTTGTCACACAGAGCACTAAGTCAGTCATGCCCAGTCTCCATGTGCACTGGACAACCCTGACACACTTTAGA
>NC_045159.1:23417741-23550241 GCF_900700415.2 Clupea harengus | reverse complement strand
TTATGATCAACAGTGTCAAAGGCTGCACTGAGGACTATGCAGTAATATATTATGATCAACAGTGTCAAAGGCTGCACTGAGGTCCAATAACACTTGGACTGAAGTTTTGCTTGTAACCAAATTGAGGTGTATGTCATTTGAAAACCTTAATGAGAGCTGTTTCAGTGCTGTGGTTAGAGTGGAAACCTGACTGAGAGTTATCTAAATAGCCATTTGACATTTATTAGGCAGTCAGTTGATTAAAAACTATTTTCTCAATGATTTTGCCAACAAATGGTAGATTGGACATGAGCCGGTAATTGTTTGATATGGATTCTAGGTCCTTCTTTGTAATCATGTCTGCTGCCAAGTGGTGGAAAACAGAGGTTGGAAGGCAAAGTATCTAAGCAACACTTGGAAGAGTGGAAATTATGTTTGTTTGTCTATCAAGCTAAACTCTTGACAGCAGGTCGAGTTCCTTCCCTCTTTGTTGCTGGTACTACCATGTGTGGAATTGTTAGTAATTGAGACAATATGTTCTGCCTGATTTTATTAATTGTACCTTTGAAAAAAGATGCAAAAGCATTTATTAGCAGAGAGAGGTTCAGATGCCAACTCCAAAGAGGACTGAGTTAACTTCCCAACTGCTGCACAAAAGTGTGTACTGCATATTTCTACTGATGACGTTGGAGAAAAAAAGACTCTTGCTTTGAATATTTCAGCATGAAACGTGCTAGTGGATCTGAAGTCTGTATTTGCGTCTTCCTACACTTAGAAGTTTCACAGTTGGATTTTGTTTCCACAGTACTTTTTGTTTGTCTGTGACTATCTAGTAGATAGACAAACAAAGATAGATAGTAGATAGATAGATGGATACTTTATTTATGCCGAGGAAAATGTAGGACACCCAGTAGCTTATACAACTCACAAATCACATACACATAGGGAGAACAAAAGGAGTGGGGTGGTAACAGATACAAAAATGGGTCTGACCCTATGCTACAATATGCATGATTGGGAGTGACAATGTAGATGCCAAGTATATACGTATAGTTTATACGTATAGAGGTGGTGACGGATTAATGTCGATATGAAACATGTAACATATTAGACTGATTTACCCCATATGCTGAGTGCACCCCATTCCTTCGACTTCTAATGAGCACTGGAATAAAACATTCTCCCAGCCTGTTGTCAGAGCAGCTGTCAGTACCATCTCTACTATAGCAGGGAGCCTGAACACATCACACAATGCAATCAAATTCTTGTACCCTGCCGCTGCTATCAGTAGCGCTCACCGACCATTCTGTGCTCCTAGCTGCTAGGGGAGATGAAGGACAAGGCGGCTGTCGACTTTGTTGACTTTCACACAGTAACGCCCTTCCCACATTACTGTATTCTTAAGAACCCTTAAAGAATCTGCCAAATGGCCTTGCTTGATGGAGACGTGCTGAAATGTTAATTGAAATTCTGAATGCTTGCATGGGGAAGGAGGTAACAAAAAAAAAAAAACCTGAAAGGAGAGGCCAGACACATTTGTTTTTTTTTGCAACTTCAATCGTATCAATTCATCCTCGAAACATTGTCTGTCATCTCTATTGTCTGAAGCCTTTTCCGAGAAGACAGACTTGCTCAGAAGGCAGGGAGCAGGAGAAGGCGACCTCCACTCATTGTTTCATCCACCACTCTCTCAATAAAACACAATCGAATTAAGCGATTTGGTTATGCCTTCTATAAGGACACATTTCCCTAGCCAGGGAATGCAAGAAGTTGAAGAATATGTTAGAAAGCGAGCCCGGCTAGAAATGCCCCCATTAGGACAGAAGAAACCATTTCAAACCAGACAGGGGGGGAGGAAAGATGCAGACATACCCCCTGTTACGTGACACAGTGGGCCAAACCAAATGGCTTTAGCAGAGGCTGCAGAGATGGCAAGAAATGAAACCAAACAAACTGACGCTTTCTTTCGTTGTTCATGACCAAAAGTTTAAATATCGAAAGCCTTTCATAGGCTAGATCCATCACTACGTTTGTAACCCTAACTCTACCAAGGTTATAATATGCACACAGCTCTTTGAAGAAATGACAGCACTTGAAATGCCTTTTTCATTTTCATAGCACTCACAGTATGCAGATGGATTTCATATTCAATCTCAAAATAAAATGTTAAACATTATTATCGTAAATAAAATTAAATGTTAAACATTATTAATGTAAATAATGAAATGTTAAACATTATTAATGTAAATGTAATGTAAATGTAATGTATTTTGCCAGTTGAGCTACAGGAACCCCAGATGTGACCAACCATCAGATGCTTTCTTGTAACGGTGAAACAGTGTGAAACGAGCTGTGTGGAAGTGAGCCGTTTATGAGGGAAGGTTTAGAGGTGTTCAGCATCAAAGGGAGTTATGTCTCCTTGGCAACTGGACTAAGGACGTGGACCAGCTGTCCGTCAATCCTGAAGCCTTGCTGGGGCATCATAAACAATAAACAAATTACCTGTTCAAGCTCCACCGACACTGAGGAACTGGAAATACTATGATATGAATTCAGCATGCTCGAAGCAAGGACACCCAAGGAAGAACAGACACCTCCTTAAGCACCGTAACTCCAAACCAATGAGATCAAAATCCTGGTTTCTTGATGTTCCTCAAAGCATTAAGAGCATACATTAAAAAAACAACTACTATTGAGTGTGATCCTTCTTTTAGCAAACATTACTCTAACTAACTCAACAGGTGGGACAAGGTGCTAACAACACCGTGGCCATGTGTTAGATACACATGAGAGGACATTCACCTAAATAAATAATAAAACTTGGAATGGCTGTGGATAAAAGTGTCTGCCAAATGAATAAACACTGAGTAAATACTGCAAACTGTGCTACTGACTGCCACTGACATTGATTAAAGGAAATCTACTCACTACCATTTCATCTCTAGTTCATATTATCATGTCCGTGTTGCATGTTGCATGTTAGTGTTGAGCAGGAGCATGTTGCATGTTAATGTTGAGCAGGAGCATGTTGCATGTTAATGCTGAGCAGGAGCCTTGCTTTCGGTCACCGCCGGCAGTAGCAGATTAAGCCCCACAGGCTCCATCTCCTTCCCTGAGCTAATAGACGCTGCCTGATCGGTCTGTAGCCTATTATGGCGCTAGTTTTACTGTTCTCGTTATCATCCTTGTTTTTAACCTGACGTTTTATCATCTATCACAGGGACTGTAGGCCTGGGTTGGTGTTTAGCAGTGGCTGCTACTCTGGAAGAAGGCTGCCGTTTTGGCTGGCTGGCTTTGCCTATACATGCTTTGCCTATACCTGCTTTGGCTGGCTGGCTTTGCCTCGGATTGTTTTGCCTTTTCATAATAGTTTCTCCCCTCATTGTTTTAGTTGTGTACTATCTCTGCTAACTAGCGGGTCGTGCTGATAGTAGTTTTTGCAAATTACGTGCGTGACCATCTCACCGTCTGATATTGTTCTGTGTAGTGTTTCTCTTGTTTCTATCATTTTCTTTTCTTTTCCTTCTTTTCCTTTCATAATCGGCAACACACACACATACACACACACACACACACACACATACACACACACACACACACACACACACACACACACACACACACACATATATATATATACACACACACACATATACATAAACATTTTGTCCCTCCCTGATTTATATCCGCATTGTGTGATCGATGGTTCTTTTATTATTGTTTGCATTACTATTAAGATAAGATAAGATTATTAAAGGATGGAACCACATCTGTTTCTGAGTATAATGACCCTGAATGCCTCTTGGGTAATAGGTATTGGTTTGAGCTACATATTTCCTTGAGTGAAATTCCCAAGGTGGCGTTACACACGACAATGCCCTACAACACATCCACTCGCCACGTATATAAAGTAACGCTCAATCAGTCCCATGGTATCGCATGCTATTCATTCAGAACAGAATTGAATCAGTTAGTGAGGGGAATGCAATGATGATCTGCATCTCCATGAGCAGGTTAACCTTTGTCATTATACTCACAGGCACACGTGCACATACAAGCACTCACACTCACACTCACACACACACACACACACACACACACACACACACACACACACACACACACACACACACACACACACACACACACACAAACACACACACAGAAACACACACACAGCCAACCCCTTCACCCCAACAGCACAAAGCAATCAATGAATTATGAATTCCAAACAGCAATGTTTTGAAACTCCGAACGTATCCTCCATATGACTGCATAAAGCACTGGCTTAAGATCGATGGATGTGGCATTATAGATATCAAGAGCAGCTCCTTTTAATAGACTGAATTAATTACAGGGCATACTAATGCCACAGAGCCCAGATTGCAATTAATCTCAAGACATGCATCTACCACAGCAGAATTGGAAAAGAAAGAATATTTTTCAGCAGTTAAGATAATAATGACCGACTAGATATTAGTGATACGCCACGGAAACATCATGCCTCTTTACTTCCTGAAAGGCAGAACCCCTTTTTGCCTATTTTCTGTAATCAGACCATGTTTTAATATATTGCAGCCTTTAACAGTTTAAAACTATTTGAAGCCTAAACACTATTTTAAGTTAAATATACACTGTTTACAGATATTTACAACATAATAAAAAGCCATCCATAAAAATAAATAGAAAATAGTGAAAACAATTCTCACAATGGAATTAATAAGCTGTAGTCCTCCTCATTAAACCAGTCAAATTTAAAAATATTGATAATCAGTAAAAACAATCTACAATGGAGTCTTGGATTTATGCAGTCATGTCAGGATGTGTCAGTAATTATGTGAGGCTTGTATATCAAATTAATTATCCAGTTACTGTTACTCATTCAGATTTTAATTTGCTAATAATAATAATTATTATATAATAAAAACAGTCAAAGAGATTCAAAGAAGCTTGGGCATCATTTCATACTACACTCTTCTTCATGATAGTGACCAGTTAAACCTGATCTCAAATGTAGTACCGTTCTCACAAAGTACTGTTTAAATGGTAATTAATAGTTTAGTTTGACGGTACAAATCTCTGTGTGCCTTTGTGTGCCAAGGTTTGTGGCCTGGTTTGATTCAATATGCATTTCCTCACCAGACTGTACTTAGGCATACTGGGGGGGCACACAGCAGAGTGGCAGCAGTGCAGTACCCCCACCACCACACACACACACACACACACACACACACACACACACACACACACACACACACACACATACACACACACACACACACAGCCGCCCCCACCCCCCCCACCAGACCCCCTGCAGGGCTACATGTTCCCAGGCTCCTTTGTGTGCCGTTAACCCGTTAAATCCCACATAAGACCCCATTGAGACCAGTGTCACAGACCCCGGGGGGCCATTTTGTTTGGGACAAAGATCTTAAAGGGGTTACACGCCAGTGCCACTGATCCTCTGCGTCTCTTCCTCCCTCTGCGCTCTCAGCGTCCCCTCACAGCCTTCTCCTCGCTGCCCGGGCAGGACCAACTCAAAGGTCTACTCTTGTTACGTAACTTATGCTGGGTCGCACGTCCCTGATTGAGGGTGTCATTGCGGCAACTCACAATGTAGCGACTGTGATTAGCTGTCACACGTATTGTTTCAGCTGGGTTGTTGGTAGTCTCTTTACGGTCAACCTCTATAACATCCAATCTGGTGAAGGTAACAGCTCTGGAAGTGGTAACTGATGCGGATGGGGATGCATGCATTGCAGTGCTTGTGATGCTGAGGGGGTCCATCTTTCAATAGGCATGGATACATGCAGTCTGGTGGTAACAAACATGAAAGTATGCATTCTGGTGCTTGCGGTGCTGTGAGTAACCTTCCCTCATCTCAACCTCATCATGATGCCTATTTATTTCAGTGTGCATGTGGTTTTATGGGTGTGACACGGGAAAGCGCAGAGCGACGCAGCGAGGTGCGGTGGAATCTGTCACCCACTTAAAGAGGGTAAACAATGCACCTCTGTAATTACTGCGAAGGGCTGTGATAAATGATGAAGAGCTCTGGGGCCGATGGCCAACAACCCGCCTAAAAATAGCAAATGATGCAAACAGGTCAGAAAAGTCACAGCACAAAATGTCTCTGGGTGTAGTTATACCTTAATGTGTGCGCACAGACACACACACACACACACACACACACACACACACACACACACACACACACACACACACACACACACACACACACACACACACACACACACACACACACACACGAGTAATGAGCCCTGCTAACCCAATTAGAGAGTCCTTATCATATTTAAAAAGCCAGAGCCCTGCTCCTGTGACCGTCACCACACTGTGACAGAGGTCCCCACTCGGCAGGGCACCTGAAGTGAACTGACCCATCATAAAAATGTTCCAGCTTCTCTCCGCACCCAATATCCCCCCTGGTTTATGGTTTAATGGCATGGCCTGAGATGGAGACAGGGATAAAGTGAGACAGAGAGGCTTTTTGAAAAGAAGAGTGGTGTGTGTGTGTGTGTGTGTGTGTGTGTGTTTGAGGGGGTCAGAGAGTTTAAAAGAGTTTACTTTGGCAGAGACTCACAAGACATGATAACTATAAAAAATTACGCTGATCCTATCTGACTATTGGACAGCCATGGCTCACATAACATTAAAAGCCACGCTAGCACGCAGTGTTTATCAGAATAAACACAGTACAGGGAGAAAAAATAATCCATCAGTAGAATTATAAGAACGCCATGAAAAAAAAATGAAATTTCAAGTCAATTACAAATTCTCATTCGTAATGCTTGTTTGTAATGTCTGCATACAAGAGATCATGAAATAATTTTCAAAATAAATACCAAAGCATCAAATGCACTTTTGATCAGAAATAGGAACAGACATAAATAATGTAATCTTTAATATAATCGTATTAATGATATTTATAATATTTATAAATGATCTAATATTATTTATATTATATAAAAAATTTTTTTGCATAATTTGATTGGCCTCCGTATTAGTTTTGTCTTGATTTCCATGGAAAAAATTTAAAAACCTTTTGATGTCTAAAGGAAATCCAGATGAGATGAATGCCAGCCGGTGCGCATAATTCCATGGAAGCTTCCTAAATATTCCCGCCACAAGTCTAACTCACAGCACGAGTCAGAGTCAGCTCGCTTTCATGAGGCCACCCTTGTGTCGACATCCTGCCACGCCTGCTCAGCGTCTCAGCCTGGCTGCACTTGACTCTGACCAGTGGCACTCTTCAGTCGCTGTCTAACAAACGCTCGTTAAACAGTGATTACTTTAAGCCGGGGTCATGAAATGCAGGAGACGGCGACGCATGCCGCCGCTCAACACAGAGGCGCTTTCATGCGCTCTTAATTCTGCAGACAGACCTCAGAGTTCTGTCAGAACTCACCGTAAACCCTGTTTGGCATCCCAGACTGACCCCAGATCCAGAACCAGAACCATGTTCTCTTTTAAACAGGTGAACAGATAGCTCAAGAGCTGAACTTAGTTCCTCTGTTTTGAATTCAAGAACTAAGTTCCTATGTTTTAGATCTCAATCACTTAACTAGAATGTCAAGAACTTATCTAAGCTTTCTGTTGGAACATGTAGAAAATAGTGTTTCTAAAGTTGATAGTCCTTATAGCCAATTTTAGCATGAATACATTAAAAAACAGCTATTTCTGAATGCTACATTCAAATTTCACTTATTTAAACAAATTTCAAAATGAGTATCATTTCTGAAAGAAAACCATTTGTCTTACTTACTTACTAGATGTGTAGGAAATGCACACTGTAAAAACAAGACTTGAATTATCAAGGCAACATGATTGTTTTAGTTTTCTCAACTTTTGACTACTGTTGCTGACTTGAGCAAGGTTTACAATTCTAGACAACAGTCCTGCCAACTTGAATCTTTTTGTCCACCTAATTAAAACCTTTACTACAGCACCTGGCATTCCCAGGCGGTTTCCTGTCCAAGTAATAACCAGGCTTGACTATGCTTACCTTCCGAGACTGGATGAGATCCGGCATGCTCAGTATGGTATGACCGTCAGCGATGAAAGGGTGGCTGAGTCACCTTCAAAAATCATGAGGCACGGTGGGACTTAACTACGAATCACAAATCATGTGGCACGGTGGGACTTAACTACGAATCACAAATCATGTGGCACGGTGGGACTTAACTACGAATCACAAATCATGTGGCACGGTGGGACTTAACTACGAATCACAAATCATGTGGCACGGTGGGACTTAACTACGAATCACAAATCTACGGGGTTTCCATTAAGGAAAACTAGTCTGCCTTAATTGCAACTTGAAAATCCTTGTTAAACTGTTTTGAAAATACTTCCAACTTCTAATAAGTTTGCTGGACAGATACAGTTCAATATAGTTAGTTGCAAATGGCAAAGCTTTGTTTCTTAGTCGGATTCATTTGAAAACAATAACTCGTCATTTTTACAGTGCATTTGTTATTTGAAAAGCACAAATATCTGTTCAAAGCAATCACCGAAACATTATAGAAAACAATAAGATGAAACAAAAACTAAGTGGACAAAAAACAAGCACTATGTGTTTTTCAAGGATTATGTTTTTTGTGTGTCTTTCTTCAACCCCCCCCCCCCCCCCCCCAACCCATCAGTGCAGGTTCATCCCCAGCCCTGCACCCCAGGGACATGGAGGCCGTACTTCCTGATGTAGATGAGAGGGGCGGGAGGGGGGGGGGGCTTAAGCAGAGATCTTCCCACGGTCAGCGGGGTGAAACCTGCCACTGCCAGCCCTGCCTCTCTACCTCGCTGGCAGCCATCTGTCCCTCTGCTTTCACACAGAGGCCAAGAGTCAGCTGCCCAGCCGGACTCAGCGTTCCAGCACTGCCCTCGTCACACAAAGGAGGCCAGACCTCAGAAGAGGTCCCTGTGTCCAGCTGATATACGCGCACACACACACACACACACACACACACACACACACACACACACACACACACACACACACACACGCACACACACACACACACACACGCACACACACACACACACACATGCACACACATAATAGAAACAAACACACATATAGGGGATGCTTAATTTACTTAACTATTATCACATTTTACTATTATTCATTATTTGATTTTAAACAACACTACCTTCCTTCTCTGAGCATGGGTCCATCCCACAAAAAAAGTTTGTTTCTCAAGACAGCCCTATTTTCACACACATACAGAAACACACAGATGTATTACAAACATACTAGTCACCTAATTTACTAGAATCACAATACCAGCCTTCCCTAACCTGAGCAATATCCCCCCTCACCTAAAGAGGCTAAACCAAAAAGAGTCTATTTCCTGACTAACACCCAGGTAGAAACTCAGGTAGAGGTCAGTCCAGAGAGTGGATGTTGTACATAGAGCCAGCTAAAGAAGAATGTGACAGCAACTCCAACAGACACAAGAACTAGCTCTGAAACCAACTCCAACAGACACAAGAACTAGCTCTGACACCAACTTCTCCAACTTTCCTTGAGTGAGCTGCATTCCAAATGCAGGTCAACTGCACAGAGTCAACAGAATCTAATTAGCCTATGAAAGAAAAGATGAACGCTGTTGTCAATCAGTTCACCAGCAGCACTGCTTTACCCTCCCAAGTCGCCAAAGAAAAGACAGCATATCTGGGCAGACAGACCCTCAGAGCTAATCACAACGTTATCCCAATAATCCCAGTTTGAGGCAGGACCTTCACATATGCCAGGCAGTTTCTCTCCCCACAGCTGACTCCACTAGTATACCACAATAATACTCCGAGAAGAGGAGAAACTCTCCCAAGTCAAAGCAAATAAATGATTACGCTCTGAAGTAACTATTTGGTTCGACTGTGGTCATGTGACAAGCTCTCACTCTCTTCTGTTCCCCCTCCACCACGTTTTTTTTCTTTCCTTTTAATTTGCCATGCGTGTCATCATTTTATTTAAATCTCAAAGCCGCGTGGTGGTGGAGGAGGAGGAGGAGGAGGAGGAGGAGAGGAGTCCAAGACTGCCTCCACTTCAAATGCATGACATTGCCTTTGTGCGAGCTTGAGAACAGAACCTCCTCAATAGCCGGGGTCCCCATGCTTGGCCCGTCGCCATGGAAGCAGATGCTTGCTCTCCCCTGCCCTCTCCCCTTACCTCTCCGCGGCCGTGGGCGTCGCCCCGGCGACCGGGACCAGGGCTCTGCCTCGCTCTCTCAGTCTTCCTCACCACCATCCCTGCTGCCGCTGCCGCACTTGCCCACTCTTCAAAGGGAGTCCGTTCACCAGGTCACTGGTCTAGCCTTGTTTTGCACGGTCCACCGAGCAGCCTTGACGTAACCCTTGCTCTCTCTCTCTCTGTCTCTCTCTGTCTCTCTCTCTCTCTCTTCCTCTCTCTCGTGCTCAGCCTGCCTGCCTGCCCGACACGCTGAACAACAGCCGAGAGACTGCAGACTGCGGGGGGGACATCGGAGACGTGCTTTTGTGATTTGGCCATTGTGCCTTTTCATTCATCGATCGAATGAATATCGAACCTTCTGCCCGTGCATGTGTGAAGCAGATAGCTTAGCAAGCATTTTTT
Organism: Clupea harengus; assembly: GCF_900700415.2. NCBI lineage: Eukaryota > Metazoa > Chordata > Actinopteri > Clupeiformes > Clupeidae > Clupea > Clupea harengus. Next base: position 23,539,653 of record NC_045159.1, on the reverse strand, counting down.
CTCTGCTCAGACCTGTGATCTCCTCCCTTATCTCTGAGATTTGATTTGATTTTCTGGCATTTTCACTTAGCAATTAATAAAACAATAATTTCTTAAAATGAAGTATTGAGACTGAGATTCAATTTTTTGATTGAGATTGAGATTCCATTTCTTCCTCATGTACTATGCTGATTTGTTTTTATTCTGGCAAAGGTACACTTCAGTATTTTTATTGGAATTATACATTTGGATTTTTGTTTATTTTATTTATTGGTCTCACTGAATATATTTAATGCTATCTTATAATTATATTACATCTTTTCTATACGACAATTTATATATTGTATTTTATTTCTGGACTGAATCTTAGGTAGGTGGGTTAGTTCAGAGTGCTGATGCTTGAATAGTAGTTTAATTTAATTTAGTTATTATGCTTCCACATTTAATTTATTTATTTATTGAAATAAACATTCCTTTTGTCATTTTTATAGTGTTTCATAACACACCATCTTTGACCTCCAAGTGCTGAAATAGAATCAGAAATGATGAATGAATCATTTTAAACCACCTGGGGAAAAGCTCATCTCGCATTGTAGCTTTTGTATCCTATTCGTTTGGATGCTTTTGTGAGACGTGTGGTCACCATCACTGCCAGTCTTGTCTGACTGAGAGAAGATCAGTGTGTGTGTGTGTGTGTGTGTGTGTGTGTGTGTGTGTGTGTGGCTTAGTGAGGTGCGGAGCACACATCTTCCAGTGCCATGCATCCCCATCCCCGTGCCCTGATGATACAGCAGGACCGGCACTCGCTGCTTGGGAGCAGAAGAAATTAGGGTATTATCATACAATGAAATAGCCAAATAGCAAATAATAAATAACAAAATAAGATATCTTTTAGAGTGTTTTTTGTTGTGGTTCATTTTCATTTGTGATTCAGTGGGTCAAAATAAGCAATACCTGTAATCTTTTTTTATGATTATTATTTTACTTTAATTTGAATTAGATTTTTTATTTTATTTTATTTTCAGTAAAAATAATTGTATTTAACATCGCTGTAAAATATCTATAAATTGCATATGGATGCATCATTGCAAATCGTTGAAATATCTACAACTTTTGTATTTGAATGTGGCGACGGTTCCATAATAACGACAGAGGCAAACTCTGTCTGGGGAGTGACATTGTAGCGGTTTGCAGTGCACGCAGTCAACCCGAAGAGTCCTCCAACACCGTCTGACACGTTGCCATGGAAGTTGCACGAGCGGGGAACAAGGACACAGCACACACACACCCCCCCTAACACACACACACACGCAGAACAGACTAGAACAGAAAGTGAGCAAACTCAAAGGCGATGGACAGAAAGAGAACCGGTGAAGTGAGAACACAATGTCATTATTCCGCCCCGCACAGAGATATAGGAGGCATGGCAGTGTCTCGAATAAGCCCATCACACACCATCAGCTGAGTGGAAGAAGACCACTGAAAAGGGAAAAAAAGGCCTACACCTCAGAAAAGGGAAGAAAAACCACCATCATGGTGCTCTCCGCTGTGTAAAAAACATAGATGATTTATCCCAAAGAAGGTCTAAAAGCTAAATCATAATTTTTTAGCCATCAGTTCGGCAACATCGAATTGGGGATTTTCATTGCTAAATAGGGGCTTTTTCATTTCACAATAAAACCACAGTATGAGATCCCCGTGATGAATTCAAACAAAAAGACAGAAAGATGAGGCAATCCTACCACACCGCCCACAGCATCTTCTCTAGGAATGTATTGCCAGACACTGCTTCAATTTGTAAATACCTCCACACGTGTATGGAAAAACATCTAACCACAAATTAGAGGTATTACAACATAAAAAAAAAATATGTAATATTTCTTTTTCATATAATTTTTTAAACTTTGAATAGAGATGATGGATTACCCTTAACGGAATGCCAGAGACACAGAACTGTGCTGAGGACCAGAAGCAACACAATGACGATCAGACAGTGAACAGCTAATGACGATCAGACAGTGAACAGCTAATGATGATCGCTGTGTGCGCCTAAAGGATGGGCAAGGAGGACGGCTAGTGTGGATACGCACTGAAATAAATAATGGCAAGAAATGAAGGCGAGACAGAGAGAGAGAGAGAGACGGACGATGACTGAAAAAAGAAAGCAACTGAGAAACAAAAGAGACAGAGAGAGAGAGAGAGAGAAAGAATGAAATGAGAGAAAGCAAAAAAAAAGAGTGAGTGAGAGAGACAAATAAAAAAGAGTGAGAGAGATAGAAAGAGAGAGTGAGAGAGAGAATTAAAAAAGAGTGGGAGAGATAGAAATAGAGTGTGGGAAAAAGATAGAAAGAGTGTGTGTGAGAAAGAGAAGGAGGGAGAGAGAGTACTAAAGTGAGAGATAGAGAAAGAGAGATGAGGAGAGAGAGAAAGATAAAATGAGAGAGTGAGAGAGAGAGAAAGAGGTGGAAGAATGGAGTTGAGATGAGGGTTACCCCACGCAGAGAGCCACCTGGGGCGGGAACAAAAGCTGCAAATGCCGCCAGAGACCAAGCAGCCTCAGCTCCTAAGCTTTTCCTGCGACACACACACACACACACACACACACACACACACACACACACACACACACACTCCCTCTCTCACTCTCTCATTCTTTTATGCACACACTCACACAGAGACATACACTCATAGACCCACACACAAACTCACACACACACACACACACACACACACACACACACCCGGGCCAAACACAGTGGCCAAACACAGCGGCGCTGGATGAGTCTCCCACACTTCATTACTGGCTCTGACACCATAGCCTAACAAGCTCTCACACACACACACACACACACACACACACACAGACATCCCGTCCAGGGACTTTCCAACTGATCAGAGGAGTGAAATCAGTTATAGTCCCGTCTCCAGTACATCTTTAACTCCCAGGATTAGTCATCATCCTGTCAAACTGATTTGTCTGCTCAAGTGAGGTAAAACATTTTTTTTAGCTATTTAGTTGCATCTATTTAATGAAATTCTATAATTTAGAGGAAAGGATTGAATGGAATAATACTGAAATTAAATATAAATCCAAACAATTATTTTCATATACATTTTATCAATTTTACTTCTCTATGCAATAAAAAAATATTTTCTGTAAAATATTTTTTCCTTATGGTGCATGCTCTAAAGAAGTGACTTCTATACACCTTCTTTCATTCAAACGACCTCCTTCCAGCATCTATACAACTCACATTTGCCACCTCCCCTCCAAGCATGAAACAATGCAAAGGCCATATATTCAACCGTAACACAGGCATCACCAAATCTCTACGAAGACCTCCTCGAGGTCAAAGATGTATTGAACCTGTATATTAAAATGGACCAAAAATATACATGGCTAAAAAATATAACAGGGAGCCCTATCAGTGACCTTCCAAAAAGAAATACCACAGAATATTTAATTCATTGCTGTGAAATACTAGTAAGATTTCACAGTATATTTCTATAACAAATTGGGTTTAAAAATGGTTTGATTAAGTGTTATAAATATTGCCAAACAGATCGTCATGCCAAGCAAGACTATAGCAAATGCTGAGAATGAAGAGAAGAGGGAGAGAAGGAGAGAGAGAGAGAGAGAGAAGGGCAAGAGTCTGGTGGTCATTTCTCTCTCCCGTTAGTCTCCATTGAGGAGACACAAAGCAGGGTTTTATCATTTCCCTCTCCTCTGTCTTTCAGCAGCGCTGCGTCACCACTGGTCAAGCACCAGGCCTTTTGTCAGGGGTCTGTTCAGCCCGTCCAGCCCCCTCACAGCACACCAATTAACAGCTCTTCACAGCACCACTCCCAATTAGCAGTTTTAAATGGGACTGAAAACATGAACTAGCACTATATTGAAAATAGTACAAAAAAAAGGCAAACCTATAAAGCTTCTATTTATTATTATTATCATTATTGTTATTATTAATATTGTTGTTATTGTTGTAATTATTACTATTATTGTTGTTGTTGCTGTTATTATTATTATTATTATTATTATTATGTGTGTGTTTTTTGTTTTATATGAATATTATATATTACATTATTATATTACAACATTAAAGGAATGTATAATATACACTAGAACCCCTTTTGTTTTTTGTTTTGTTTTTAATAAGAGGAACATTTTAAAATATTTGTTTAACAAAATGCTAAAATAAAATAAAGCTATGAACAGCAATAATCAAAATATGTTTAGAAATACAAAATATATAAATCCTTATTGTATTACTAATTTTACAGAATATGAGTATTATTTAGAAATGGAGCAGAGTGATTATGATGGCCAAATTCATCATAGGATTAAAACTGTGTAATATCTTAAACAAAACTGCTTGATGAATCTGAATCTGATTTTGAATGTGCACTCATTACATGACATCTTAACAAACAAAAAAGTTCTGATTTGCATTCAAGAGGAAAATGTTTCTTCTGGCCAGGAAAGGGGAAGACTGCTCCACACCAAAGAGGAGGAAAATAAAAAAGACTTATTGGATGCTGGATGTGGGAACTTTGGATGTGTGTGTGTGTGTGTGTGTATGAGAGAAAAATACTTATTGGATGAAGACTGCAGGTGATTCAGACTGATGCAAAATCATAACTACAAGTTAAGGGATGATATTTAAAAGAGTGTGTGTCAAAGAGAGAAAGGACAGAGATACGTGACAGACGGATGAAGAGAGATAAAGAGAGATAGGGGAAGAGAAAGAAACTGAGTAACTGAGAGATTGAGTAAGTCAATGAGTGTGTAGAACAGAGTAGAACCATCTGGGTGTTTGTTTGTTTCCTGTGTGTGTGTGTGTGTGTGTGTGTGTGTGTGTGTGTGTGTGTGTGTGTGTGTGCTTGTGTGTTTCTGAGATCGTGTGTGTGTGTGTGTGTGTGTGTGTTGGTGGAATGTGCTGGTTTTGCATCTCTTGTGTGGACTCTGCGCAAGGCTTGTGCTCTGGGGCTGGGCAGGGCAGTGTCTTTAAGCAGCACAAGTGTGTGTATGCGTGTGTGTGTGTGTGTGTGTGTGTGTGTGTGTGTGTGTGTGTGTGTGTGTGTGTCTGTGTGTCTGTGGGTGTGTGTGGGTGTGTGCGTGCGTGCGTGCGTGCGTGTGTGTGTGTGTATATATGTGTGTGTGTGTGTGTGTTTGTGTGTGTGTGTGTGTGTGTGTGTGTGTGTGTGTGTGTGTGTGTGTGTGTGTGTGTGTGTGTGTGTGTGTGTGTGTGTGTGTGTGTGTGTGTGTGTGAGCTCTGGTGCTGGGCTGGGCAGGGCAGTGTCTTTAAGCAGCTACACGAGGTCAAACTCACACAGGCCTCCATTCAAGCGCAGATCAAGTTTATGTGAGAATCTGCTCCCCCTTTGCCCCCCATTAGCATATGAATACTTCATAAAACCACAGCCGGAGAGGGGAAGACCCAGTCAGCGCGGAAGTCATGCAGAGAGGAGGACGGGGTATTAGGACGAGAGAGAAAGGGAAAGTTGTGTCCAGCCTCGCAAGATGGACTACTAACGTCCACTTCCTGGGAGCATTGCATGAGAACTGAGAGAACTTGAGAACTGCATGTCTGCACGCTTTGCGCATTCAGATTAGAATACACTTACAACACACACACACACACACACACACTGCCTTTTCTGTGGTCTATACACCCACAGGCCAATCCCAATGTTAGTAGAACAGTGCAGCCTCACCAGACCTCATACACACATAGAGACGCATGCGCAGAAAGTCTCTGCACGGTAAGCACACAGATACACTCAAACACACACACACACAGAGACACACACGCATGCACACACACGCACACACACACACACACACACACACACACACACACACACACACACACACAAACACACACACAATGAAAATTCCTCTCGAGCTGTGAGACGGCACCTCAGCAACCGCAGTGTGGAGACTCAGACAATGAGTTGGACGCGGCAAACGCAAACGCCCGGCTGCGGTCAGCGCAGCGCAACACAACCGTCGCATCGCATCGCATCGCATCGCATCGCTGCAACGGTGCCCCAACATACGTGAAAGCACTCCGGATCGTCAGCCTCGCTTCTCCAAAACAACAGTGAGCCAAGCAGAGCTCACACAGAGGAAGAGGGGGACAGGGACGGACGGACGGAAGAATAGAGACAGAGGAATGAAAGGATGAAGAGAGAGGGAAGAAAGGATGGAGAGAGGGAGGAGAGGATGGAGAGAGAGGGAAGAGAGGATGAGAGAGAGGGAAGAGAGGATGGAGAGAGAGAGAAGAGAGGATGGAGAGAGGGAAGAGAGGATGGAGAGAGAGGGAAGAGAGGATGAGAGAGAGGGAAGAGAGGATGGAGAGAGAGAGAAGAGAGGGAAGAGAGGATGGAGAGAGAGGGAAGAGAGGGAAGAGAGATAGGGAAGAGAGGATGGAGAGAGAGGGAAGAGAGGATGGAGAGAGAGGGAAGAGAGGTGTGAAACTGACCTGCCTGTGTCGACTCCACTGCGGGGCAGGTGACAATGACAATGGCCGCCCTGGAGGAGGGACACTGCAGTCACGGTGGCCACTCTGTCTCTGTCTCTGTCTCTGAACGTTTTTATTTCACTCTCTTTCAATGATTTCCATCTCTGTCTGTCTGTCTGTCTGTCTGTCTGTCTCTCATTCATTTCTGTCACTCTCTTCTCTGTCTGTCTGTTTCTGCTTTATTTTCTTTCCAGCTCGCATTTCTTTCTTTCTTTCTCTCTCTCTTTCTCTCTTTCTCCCTGTCCTGTCCTGTCCTGTCCTGTCCTGTCCTGTCCTGTCCTATCCTGTCTTATCCTGGTGTTGTTGTTCTTTACTCCTGTGCTGTTGTGCTGTTGTGCTGTCCTGCGTCTCCCTGGCTGCTTGCGTTGGACGGACTCTGCTGTGCTTGACTTGACTTCCTGTCTGGCCTTTAAGGTGGGCCCAGCGAGGTAAGGCGATCAATTAGAGAGCGCTGGAGTGGGCAGAACGAGAGCAGCAGCATGGAGATGAGAGGGGGGGGGAGTGGAGAGAAAGAGCGAGAGAGAGAGAGGGGAAGAGGGAGAGAGAGAGAGCAGAGGAGAATTTTAGAAGATAAGCAGACGAAGCCTAAATGCTTTATATTATTTGTAACATGGCTGGAAAAGGCTTGGGTTCCGGCTCAGCAAGTCACTTCAGCTGTGAGGTTTGACTGCAATGTACAAATGTGATTACATCATTATTCGTGATTGCGTGTGGGTGTCTCTCTCTCTCTCTTTCAGCATGGTGTAAGTGTGCATGCGTGTGTGTGTGTGTGTGTGTGTGTGTGTGTGTGTGTGTGTGTGTGTGTCTGAGAGATTCTGTGTTGACATTTTCATGTGTTTACAGAAATGATGAAAACCTTTTTTGCTCCGTAGAACGAATTGTTCTTTCTCTTGTCCAAATAGCTTAATGATTGATTTCATTAATAGTGAATGATGATGATGATGATAATAAACTCTTCTATGTATGATTAATATATTATGATTACATGCTCTTCTTTGTTATACATTGGCTAATATAGAGTGCATTGGCTTGTGTAGTCAAATTAGGCTAATGAAACTGCTTTGGAGCTTCAGTTTTGTCGTAATTTTTCCTGATTTGACTAGCTGTTTGTTTTTGTTGTCTTCAACCTCAGATAAAAGCATCTGCTAAATGAATAAAAGGTACATCTAATACATACTTTAATCTTTATATGAATTGTCAATATTGTTTTCAATAAATGCAGCTAACACAATACACTACAAAAATGTCCATGCATTCTAATATTTGTATCTTTGGTAAATATAACAATCCGAAACATTGTAGCATTTGTAGATGTAAAGCATCTAATATTCGGTGAACATGATTTTAATTTAGTTAAATAATCACAGAAAGCAACACCAACATACACAGACGTCTCAGAGACCAGAGAGAGAACTGTGCTTCTGAAAATCCCTGTTTTGCTACAATGATCAGAGCTGAGAGAGAGAGAGAGAGGGAGAGAGAGAGAGAGAGAGAGAGTGGGTGATAATAGTATCTAGTATCTGGTAGTGTCTTTATCATTTAACAATGGCCATGGGACACTGAAGCTTTGAACAAAGGTAGCCCAGAAGACAAACATCTTATTACAAGCGACAATACACCGCCTTTGCACAGCCTTGATGTGTGCAGAGGAAACACACTAGTCAATCTACTCAGAAAGACTACACAGTCACACACACAGTCACACACACGCACGCACACACACACGCACACACACACGCACACACACACGCACACGCACACACACACGTACATACACACCCCATACACATACAGACACACACACACACACACACACACACACACACACACACACACACACACACACACACACACACACAAACACACGCACTTACTGTATAGAAGAAACACTGGCATCAGAGACAGAGACGTATCCTTCCCAACCACTGCACACCAGCTCACTGTCAGCTCTCTATGTCTCTCTCACGTCAGATGCCCTCTGCACTCCTGCCCTCTTGCCCTCTGCACTCCTGCCCTCTGCCCTTCCCTCAAGGGTGGAAAGCCCCAGCAGCAGCCACAGGCCCACGGGGGGAGGCTGCCCCAACCCAAACTCTCTATCGGGGCCTTCCCCTCTCTATCTCTCTCTCTCTCTCTCACACACACACACACACACACACACACACACTATCGGGGCCTTCTCCTCTCTCCTTCCCCTCTCTCCCCGTGGAAGACCACTCTAAAATAGGCCCCGCCTGCCATCTGGGGGATCCTGTTACAGTGCGGTGTGGGGATTCTGATCAGACCGGTCCCCCCTCACTCACTCTCTCTCTCACACACACACACACACACACACACACACACACACACACACACACACACACACACACACACACACACACACACACACACACCACTCTAGGGGCATGAAGTTTGTTGCGTGTGTCTGGTGACAGACATCCGAAAGCAAAGTGCTGCTCCACTTCGCTCTGCTACAGATCTCCGACCACCGCAGGGTCCGGCCAGACCCAGCTCTGCTAACATACACACACACACACACACACACACACACACACTCTTACACAAGTTCATACACACACACACACACACACACACACACTCTTACACAAGTTCATACACACACACACACACACACACACACACACACACTCTTACACAAGTTCATACACACACACACACACACACACACACACACACACACACACTCTTACACAAGTTCATACACACACACACACACACACACTCTTACACAAGTTCATACATACATACATACATACATACATACATACAAACACAGTCACACAAAGGCACATAGAGACACCCAAACGCTCTCTTCCTGTCTCTCCCAGTGCTACACACTCACACACAGACATGTCTGCTTCAGTGCGCTCCTGTAAGCTACACACACACACACACACACACACACACACACACACACACACACACACACACACACACACACACACACACACACACACACACACACACTCACACACAGACATGTCTGTTTCAGTGCGCTCCTGTAAGCTACACACACACACACACACACACACACACACACACACACACACACACACACACACACACACACACACACACACACACACACACACACACACACACACAGGCATGTCTGCTTCGGTGGCCTGCTGTAAGCAACACACACACACACACACAGACATGTCTTCTTCGGTGGCCTGCTGTAAGCAACACACACACACACACACACAGACATGTCTGCTTCGGTGGTCTCCTGTAAGCAACATACACACACACACACACACAGACATGTCTGCTTCAATGCGCAACACATACACACACACACACACACACACACACACACACACACACACACACACACACACACACACACAGACATGTCTGCTTCGGTGGGCTCCTGTAAGCGAAACCAATCAGAGTGGCAGCGGAAAAAAGCCTGAAATCTGGTCACCCAGAGGAAGCTGTGGACAGGGGATTGGATATCACACACACACACACACACACACACACACACACACACACACACACACACACACACACACACACACACACACACACACACACACACACACACAGGTCAACACTTTCACTCTGAGAGGCTTCCTTTTCATACACAAACACTGTTATCTCCCCTTCACATATAGATAAACACACACACCTAAACACACACTCTCTCCTTCTCTCTCTCTTCCATACATACACACACACACACACACACACATATGCATGCACACACACACACACTGACACCCACAGACACCTTCAGACAAACGTCAGTAAGAGTAATATGGAGATAAGTGACATAAGCATCTAGTTCCCAGAAAGAACCTCTTTATGACTCCACAAGGAAGCATTACACATCTCCAACTGCCTGAAAACATATGACACATAATCCCTCATCATGTTATTATGGCCAGCCATTGCTTTGCCTGACCACTAGCACATCCTGCATATAATATCATATAAGAAATATAAATATTATCAACTAAAAAAAATGATGAAACAAAAAAAAAATTTGTTGAAAGGATTTGATTATTTCAGCGTTGTTTACATCATTTACATCCTATGTAAATGATGGTTAGCACTCTAATGACAAGCACTCGGGCAAACGCCTGGCGATCAACATGAGTCCTCTTTAACAGCAGCCCTCTATTCATTGGCCCCCTTTTAATTCCTCCTGGGCGCATAATCCCTTCGCTCTCAACGGCAAACTTAATAGGTCCCGCCGTCCGTGGCCCCCAGACCGGTCAATATAAAACCAGACAACTAATGACTTCACACACATCCATCTCCAGCAGCTGTGCGCCTGACACACACAATGGCAGCGGGGCGGCCGTATTAGGTTTCTCAGATCCCCCTTCACTGCCTCCCGTCCCGCCTTAACCTGTCCCACCAGAGCTCTTTAGCTCGTTATGCACCGAACGCAACGCTTCACTGGACCATTCACACACTCACACTCAAACTCACACACACGCTCAGGCTCGCTCAGACAATTCCTTTTTTTAAATGTTTTTTTTTATTTATTTTTTTTTTCCAAATAAGCAAAAGTGAATTCCCTTTTTGATTAGATCAGATTGAACATCACTGTCCTTGGAAGATACCAAATTGTAAACAAATGCAAAAGTATAATTTTTCATCGATGGATGTGAAAACCTTGGATGGATGTTCAAACTATGTATTTAAAAGTAAGTCTTGAACCCTTTTTAAAATGTATCACTGACCACTCAGAGCAGTGATCCTTTCATCCTTACACACGGACATCTAAGAGGTTTCTTTAAAAAAGTTTGTTCCTCATAAATCAAAGTAAGTACAGATCCTGATACACCTAGACTCTCAAACAAGATCTGCTTACTGAGTGGTGTTTTGTTAGTGTTTGAGGTACTCTGCTACCAAAAAAGAAATAAAGACAGAAAGAGGGAAAGAGAGCGGGAGAAAGAAAAAGAAAGAAAGAAAGTTAGAAGGAAAGTGAAGAAAAAAGAAAAGAAAAGAAAAACAAACGTGTTCAGAATTTACCTCTGGTGAGGTCTTCATCGATCACTAAATTACAGTGTAAACCAACGGGCCTCCTTAAAATACCCTTCCTCAGGGGAAGTTAGGGCACTGTTTCTTAAAACACCCTTCCTCAGGGGAAGTTAGGGCACTCTCTCTAAAGCCACTGGTGGTTGCGATTCCCTAATTATCTCCTCCCCATGAACATCCACTGACCCCACAGAGAAGTTACAGCTGCTATTGTCTCTCAGTAAACATTTGCTTTGGTCTTTTGTGTCTGGGAACCTCCTCTTCACACGGACCCACTTTAAACAACCACTGCCCATAGCAGGGTCATTACTGCCCCCCCCCCCCAAAAAAAAGAAGGACAACTAATGAGTACCAGCTCTGAATGCCCCCCCTTCTCAGCAGAGTCCTGAAAGCTGGCAGTGAAGGAGTTAAGAGGAGTCGGAGAGTGGGAGGCTGGGGGTGGCAGTGAAGGAGTTAAGAGGAGTCGGAGGGGGGGTGGGGGGACTGGAGGTGACCCTGAAAAAACGTCCCGCAGCTCCCAAACAAAGAGACCAGATGAGGCCCCGCCCCCCCCCCGCCAGCGAGCCATGAGAGGGCTAATGAGGAGGAAGTGACCTCACAGGGATCAGAGAGGACTCCTGCGAGGGGCCGGGACGCTGAAGCGTCATGCACAACGCGCACATGACAGCACTCACACACACACACATGCAGAGGGAGGGAGAGGGCTCCGTTAATTTAAAGGCAGTCAGCTGCCCTGGGCATACACACCAAGAATTGTAATAGTCTAGCTAACGTTAGTCCTGTACAAACAAAAATATCTAGGCATATTAACGCTAAACTAGTGTCTAGTATACTTAGCTAAAATAAACAGATAATCTAGCTAGTTAGCAAACTCAATGTTGTTGTGACAGGGTGTGCTGCAGGGTGAATTTGTGCAATTACTTTTGACTTGGGTAACATTAACTGTTCTTGTTCTTCTCATGTTGGCATTAAATCTGTTGGCCAAACGAGAGGATCATTAGTAACATTAACTCCTCCAAGATTGCTAGTTTGCTATTCTGTCTTCTCCAGTTTCAAGTCCCATCTGTGTGGCTACAGCCAATGGTTACTGTTGTTAATATTACAATGAATTATTCTCTGATGACTGATTGAACCTACTTTCCTCCTAATTCAGCAGTCTGGATTAGCATCATGGATGCCGGGAAATAAAGGGAGGCATAAAGTCTTATTTCTTGGTAAATGTGAGTAGCTATGCAGTAAAAGTCTGTGTTAGCTCACTGGTCACATCTATTGGCAAATAACATTTGTCAGTAAGCACATGCTTGGTGAGTTAACTTATGAATTATATTAATTACTATATTAATTATTATTGGAGTTTAGAAGTTCCCCTTCATTTTCATAACTTGTATAGCAAAGTTCTGTTCATTTTCATTTAACGTTGCTGTTAATACAGACATTAGAGAAAAGCCAGAGGAGAAGGAGAGGAAGACCAGGCCAAGCAGAAGAAGGAGAGGAAGACCAGGCCAAGCAGGGAAAGAAACGAGGAGTAAACAGGTAAGAGTTTGCGCTATGAGCTGTGATGTCACCACATCCTTCTGATTGGATCGTTGTGTTAAACCATCTCCCATCAACCATTTCTCTCATCGCTCATTCTGAGTGCATGAAGATGTAACCTTAGTATCAGAGTGAGAGAGACAGACCTGTGTGCTGCAATGTAGGCCTAAATGTGCAAGACTAAAACATATAAACAAACATGAGCGTTGTTTTTTTATTGGTTCGCTTGTTTGAATTTTCACCGCCTCTCGTTTGCCAATCAAAAAGTAACAGAAAGTAAACAAATGTCATCAATTACATTACTTTGATGAAGTAACTGAAATAGTTACATTACTTATTTCATTTTTAAGAGGGTAATCTGTAGCCTATTACATTTCAAAAGTAACCTTCCCAACCCAACTATTATCACGTCACGTACAGTACCTTGCGATCAAGACATACTATCGGTGGGTGGTACAGAGTGACATCATACCCAGGAGTCAAACATGAGCTTGTTCTCATCCAGAGCTCATAGAGATAAGCTAAAGAGAGGGAGGTGAGCCCCTAATAAACAGACATATATCTCCCTGGTCACATCTACCAGACTGTACAACAGAGGGGAGCTAGGTTACCGCTGCACTGGTTAACTTCTCTCTCCGATTTTTGCCATAACGTGGACGGGTGTCGATTAACATAGATATTCTGAGAGCCAAAAGAGGCCCCCCACTTCCGTCGCGTACACACACACACACACACATGCACGCACGCACCCACAGACACACAAACACACACACACACACACACACACACACACACACACACACACACACACACACACACAGTCTGTCCCTCAGTCTGTGTTTATGCATGTTTTGAGTTTGAACAGATTGTCATGACTGGATCAGTAACCCTAACGATGCCTTCACAAGCAGAGCAGCACAATGACAAGCAACTACACCATATGAGATGAAAAGAGAGTCACCACAGTAACAGAGTTGACTACTGAATCTACACCATACGAGAGTCACCACAGTAACAGAGTTGACTACTGAATCTACACCATACGAGAGTCACCACAGTAACAGAGTTGACTACTGAATCTACACCATACGAGAGTCACCACAGTAACAGAGTTGACTACTGAATCTACACCATATGAGAGTCACCACAGTAACAGAGTTGACTACTGAATCTACACCATATGAGAGTCACCACAGTAACAGAGTTGACTACTGAATCTACACCATATGAGAGTCACCACAGTAACAGAGTTGACTACTGAATGCAGAGCACTGTGGTTGATGATCACAATGACTGTTTACAGATATATAACTTTCTCTCGGTGAGAAACCGTGTAGAAACATAGAGAAATCTTTTTCGTGGGTCCCAAAACACTTAGTAGTGAAGTGTCCCAGAGTAACCCAGTGCACCTCTATAAACCTTTCCTTATCTGTAGTGTTGTCTATGCACATAAACATGTCTGTATGTATAAACCTTTCCTTATCTGTAGTGTTGTCTATGCACATAAACATGTCTGTATGTATAAACCTTTCCTTATCTGTAGTGTTGTCTATGCACATAAACATGTCTGTATGTATAAACCTTTCCTTATCTGTAGTGTTGTCTATGCACATAAACATGTCTGTATGTATAAACCTTTCCTTATCTGTAGTGTTGTCTATGCACATAAACATGTCTGTATGTATAAACCTTTCCTTATCTGTAGTGTTGTCTATGCACATAAACATGTCTGTATGTATAAGCCTGCCTGTATCTGCACACCTGTCTATGCCGACAAACTATTGTCTATTTTCGATAAGCCTGTTTAACTCTATAATCCTGTCTATTGGCCGGTCTATACCTACAAGCCTGCCTATATCTATTGACCTTTTCAAGTGACTTTTGTTTATATCGCCATACTGTTGGTTAAGAAAACTTGAGGTCTTTACGATTTACAAGGAGCAACGTCTTTCTTTTTCTAGTATATAAAGGCACATTTTTGTTAAATATGCCTGAGATGTGTTGTGCAGTCGGCTGTCATAATAGTAGATGTGATAAACCTAGTTTAATGTTTCAGAGATTTTCAGCAGAACCAGAAAAATGCAGTAGGTGGATTGTCAGGCGGGATAATTGGCAGGCCACCAAGTACACGTGTTTGTGTGGTGAACATTTTGTGTCGGGTATCTAGATTTTCATTATTAACTTGAGTGCTATGCACCAGCTTCAACTGACATTTATTTATATATTTAAAACCAACAGAAGTAGCACCAAAGTGCGAAATTCAAGGCTTTCTCAATGTTATTAAATAAAAAAAAATTCACAGTGTAGCAATCACATACTACAAACTATTTTCCATTCCATTCCATTCCAACATGATCCCGTGTCACTAAAGCGATTTTTGTTCACAGTTTTTCCCCCAAAAGGACAGCTCACTGAATGCATGTAAGTTGTTAGCCAGCACAAATTCCTAACAGATTTCTTGGCTATACAAATTAACTTATAGACAGTCTCTAGACTTAAATAAAACATAAAACTTCCCATTGGGATTTCATTTCTTATTAGTATTACACCTGAGAGCACAACTCTTCGCTGTATCATTACTGGGGATCAGTTGATTACGTTACTAGCCCACTGTTTGCTCATCGAATTGTATGGTTTTCCTGCATTCAGACATGTTAACTTTACAATTAATTTTAAAATGGTAGGAGCACAGAATCATTGCTATAGACAGATATTATTTAACATATACATCTATATACATCAGACATATACATACATCTATACATCTGATATGGGCAATTATAAAATGTAAGATTACATGATGACAACACAATAAAAAACACCTATTAGCACTGAGGGCTACCTGGTGTTCCCGACTGACAAAATGGCGGTGTCGTTATGTGTGAAGTGATGAAGGTCAAAATCCTCAATAACCAGTTTCAAGTCTGCTATCACACCGGTGGTATGCTGTGGTCCACACTCCCTGAGCCTGTGACAGCACCTGATCATGAGCAGGACCACATCTGGGCCGGATTGGGCCGGCACTGGCTGTCTTTGGGCTCTCAGACGCCTCACCTTGCAGTAATGTCACCGGAGGCATCAGACAGAGAGACGGATCGCTGCAGAGGGACCCGCATGACTCAACACAGACATGACATCACCCCTTTATGACTCAGTTAACGAGGGCTGCAAGGACTTCTTGATGGTATCCTCCCACGTAAGTGTGTGTGTGTTTGTGTGTGTGTGTGTGTGTGTGTGTCTGTGTGTGTGTGTGTGTGTGTGTGTGTGTGTGTGTGTGTGTGTGTGTGTGTGTGTGTGTGTGTGTGTGTGTGTGTGCAAAGTAAGTTTGAGGGTTGAAAAAGCAACAAATTATGTCCTGTGTTGCAACTACAGCAATTTAACTATTTTGTAATTATGGTTCAAGATCAACAAAATATTTGGCTGAAATGAAATAGATTGTGTCTTCCTCTCTGAAGCCCCTTCTACCTCCTGTCTCGTATTTCAGATTTTTTGTTTTGTTTGGCTTTTCAATCATCCCCTAATTTATTGGATGAGTACACTGTAATAACCATTGTTATAACTACTTATTGAGGAATAATTATGGGCTTAAAATATGCCTTATTCATTTCCTATAAGTATAACCACAACCTAGATTAAACCATGATTTTCTAATGCTTGGAGTTCACGTTTATTTTCATAGCATTTTTATAGCATTTTTCTCATTATATTGGGCATGCTACTTTTAAACTGTCTCCTGAAATGAAAAACAGTAAATATGTCAACTGCATGAAATAACTGTCCGTGTGTCTAATCTCTCCTTGTTCAAATCTAGACTGCAAACAAGCAGCCTATTCCTCATTGGTTTTGAGAGCCTGTTTGAGCTTAAGCGAGCGCAGTGCAAGTTTTTCTCCCATCACTCGCGTACAGATGTCCATCCAGACGACCCTGTCACACACACACACACACTCACACACACCAGACGACCCTGTTACACACACACACACACACACACACACACCAGACGACCCTGTTTCCTTCAAACAGACGGACGAGTGGAGGAGAGGCGAGGGGCTTTGGGGGGAAATGTGACACCAGGAGACACGGCTTGGGGTTCTGACTGAGTGTGTGTGTGTGTGTGTGTGTGTGTGTGTGTGTGTGTGTGTGTGTGTGTGTGTGTGTGTGTGTGTGTGTGTGTGTGTCCGTGTGTGTGTAAGTGTATGTGTGTGTGTGAGTGTGTGAGTGTATGTGTGTGCTCTGGCCGCGACTGAAGACGAGTTCCTGTCTAGCACAGCACACCTTGGCACAGGCAGGTCATAAGAAAAAGCAGCTGGTTGTTCTATGTCTGCTCTTAACTGGAAATGAAACGTTTTAAACTTGTGTAGTCGTAACATTCTGTACCCTCCCCCTGTTCTAAGGGTTGAAAATAACCCGTCTTCAGTACACCCCTAAAATGAAGCAGCTTACTTGCATTTTAAACCTCAAATCTATTTTGCATGAAGAAACAAACTTTGTGAGTACCTGGGTTTTCCCTCTTCACGGTGCAGAAAGACTGCATTTGATGGGTGGACACCACTTGTTTTCTCTGCTGTTAAACATAATGCTTGGTCATTTGTGACCCTTCAGACAACACAAGCTGAACTAGGAGTGGATATGAGGCCTGATGATGGGGGGCTAGGCTTCAAAGGAGTCTGATTGGCTCCTTAAGCAGAAGCTAAAGGCCGTCAGCCAATCATCAAGGCCGACAGCGTTAGCTACAGACGCAACTAACTGGTCCATTTGACTACCTATACCCACTATCATAAAACACATTATACGCATGCACACACACACACACACACACCCACACACACAGTATGGGCTTAATTGCACTTTTGTTTGATCCTTTCCAGTGTAAAATTCATAATCCTCATAATGTGCATCACAACACACACACACACACACACACACACACACACACCTAGAGCTGGTTTGACACAAGAAAATGCCAGAAACACAAACTTTGTCACCATGGCTCCCCCAGCCCTCGTTCAGAAGGTGTACAATTCTGCTACTTCAGTAGGTAGTGACCTACATACCTAAAATAGAGAACTAGATTCAGAAGACGGCCTCCGAGTGTATTTATAAAGGTCCGATAAAGACAGTCAGGCAGCAATATCCCGTTGGGTGAGTTCCACGCTCACGCTGTTGTGGCCTGAGAAGCAGAACCGGCTCTCGATCCTCGGGTCACTCTGAGGCAGCGCCTCGCATTTATCTCCTTAGTTTTCCATGCCTCCGGCCATCTACTCAAATACCCCTCTTGAAAAGAAAATCAGCTCAGTAATGCCTGTCCAAACACTTCATGCCTGCACCACAAGGGTGACGGAGGGGCTGAGAGAGAGAGACAGAGACAGAGAGAGAGAGAGAGAGAGAGAGAGAGAGAGAGAGAGAGAGAATGAGACAGGAAAAGAAAGAGAGAGAGAGAGAGAGAGAGGATGAAATTCAAGGTGCCAAACCTGTGATATCACCTCAACAGATCACAGGAAATGGATATATTTATGTACGATCTCTCCTACTGACATCCAGTTTTGACTGGGCCGCAAGACACATGATGGCACAAACAAAGACTTCGCTCTGAGTTTGCAACCAGCGTAACGAGGGACGGCATTACGGAACAGTTGTGTTCGATGATATCTTCTGATTCAAAATCCAAATTAGGTTCCACTTCACCATAATGACATACTGTGGTGTGATGTCCATTAAACATGCATTAGTCATTATTGTGTACTCTACATTATGGCGAAGAGGTTCCTGGGGGTTCAGATGTGGCCGCCTGAATCTGGGGGGCTGACACAGGAGCGGTCCAGCACTGAAGTGGACCTGGTACTTGACCCAGAACCATGTCACGTATTAAAATGAGTTCTAAGTGGCTTTCTTGAGAGCGGACGAGAGGATGCGTTGAGCACACTGACTTCATGTGGGTGATGCAACGCAAAGCAATTTTGAGGACTCTTGTAATTATGTCATACCAGCACATCGGCCAGGAAGAACATACATGATGTCCACACACACACACATTTCCCCCCTACGGCAGACATATTGGCCACACAGCATAGGAGGTGTTGGAGAAGCCATAGGTATACGTCTCTCAGTAATGGAGTATGCACTTGACCAGCACGGCTTCATCAGAGGCCCTGAACCTCCCCCACAAGCCCAGCGCCACTGCCAAGTTTAGAGCACGTGTTTTTGCCTTCAGTGTTCCCCTCCTGAACGCCGCAAAGGTGAGGCAAAGCCATCATGGCAGGATACACGCT
This sequence comes from Clupea harengus, assembly GCF_900700415.2. NCBI lineage: Eukaryota > Metazoa > Chordata > Actinopteri > Clupeiformes > Clupeidae > Clupea > Clupea harengus. The sequence goes on along the minus strand of NC_045159.1, from coordinate 23,520,332 downwards.
GCGGAAGAACCGCAAGAACCCTTTTCAGATTTCAGATTTTTGTTCCTTTGTCTGAACTGTGTGTTTGATATGGCCAAACACAGCAACATATCGCGCACGCACGCACACATGCACACACACACACACACACACACGCACGCACGCACGCACGCACGGACACACGCACGCTCACACACACATACAAGCACACACACACAAGCACACTCACACACACACACACACACACACACACACACACACTCACACACACACACACCACCATCCCTTTGGGCCACAGCATCCAGTGTGGTTGGATTTCAAAATGCACAAAGCCCTCTTTTCATTGTAATCCCTACTCCAGCTAAATCAAAACGATAAGGTACGCCAGGGAACATACTTCCATCTGTAAAACACCATCAAAACTACCCACACAAAAACTCTCTCTCTCTCGCTCGCTCACACACACACACACACACACGAGCAGCCACAGGATCCTGACTTGGCTGATCAAGTTCAAGAGTAACTGGGTCACGACTAAACAAACAACTTGAGAAAGAAAGAAAGAAAGAAAGAGGCAGAGAGAGAGAGAAAGTGAATAGGGTGCACTCACAGTAGGTACTGGGGGCTTTCTGCGCCAGAGGAAGAGAAGAGTCCTTTCCTTGCCCTTGGTCTTTTGGTTCCATATCCGCGAGTTTCTCATAAAGCTCGACTCCTCCGGGTAGGGCATGAGCATGGCTCTGCTGGAGGGAGTGAAGGAGAGAGAGAGAGAGGGGGAGAGAGAGGGAGGGGGCGAATGAGTGAGCGAGGCCCCCTTGGAGAACAGAGGAGCGCTGGCTGGCTGGCTCTCCGTCCGTCCGTCCGTCCGTCAGGCAGGCAGGCAGGGGAACCGGCTTCTGTGCCGTGCAGCTGTGCTCCTCAACCACCCTCCTCCTTCTCCTCCTCCTCCTCCTCCTCCCACCGATCAAGTCCTCCCATCTGTGCCTCCATTCTATGGCGCACTCTCTGTCTCTCTCTCTCTCTCACACACACACACAGACGCACCGACACACACACAAAAGCCTCTGGTGTAAAGTTATCTCCTGGCAAAGTCCCCGTGAGCAGTGTGCGGTACGGTGTGGTGCGTTGCGGTGCGGTGCAGCACTGTGCCAAGAGAGAAGCGGCTCTGTCTGGCAGACGGGCTCTAAGGCTGCACTCTCAGCTCAGTTCTGAGTTTCTGTCCTTTCCTTTAACTTTGTGGACTCGTTGCCTTTAGGGGGTGGGTGTGTGTGTGTGTGTGTGTGTGGCGGGGGGGCAGAGTAGGAGGGGCCAGTGCAGAGCTCCTGGGCAAGGAAACTGCGTCTAATCCCTCTCGGCAGACACGTCCCCCCCCCCCCCCCCCCCCCCCCCCCCCTGATAAGCCCCTTCCCTTCTCATGGAGCAGGAATGCAAAGGCTGCACTTCAAGAGGCCCAGTTAGACAAGGCTCAAAGTCACTTCACTGTGACCCCCGGGTCACACACACACACACACACACTGGCCGAGTGTGTGTATGTGTGTGTGTGTGTGTGTGTGTGTGTGTGTGTGTGTGTGTGTGTGTGTGTGTATTTGTGTGCAAGAGGAGGGATATCTTTAGCGAGCAGCCTCTCAACATGATGTCTAAAGTAAGTGAAACCTGAGCACTTCTATTAGCAGACAAGACAGAAATATTAGGGAGATGTTCTCAAGATTTCCACAAATAATCTTCTACTGAATGGTCTAGTTTTAGTTGCAAGTCTTTTTGACCCATTGCTTTTTACAATTCATGCCCACCATGTAATTCATATATTTTTTAGATTCTTTAATAGCTGAAATGATTCCATAAAAAAAATAGGATGAATATCTTGAAAGATCTGCTGTTAAACTTAAATGAATTATTTACATTTTGGATGCAAATATTTTGAAGTATTTAATAACATTCTGTCATCAGCCAATCCTGTGTTGTAGAATCACTACTATTAACAGATGTGAATAAAGACAGGGGAGTTGTCAAAATGTCAACTTAGTCAAAGTGTAAATATGCCTAACTTAAAATGTACAAGTGTTTAATGTGTCGATAAATTTGTAAACAAATCTCACTCCCAGAAAAAATTCAAGCTGTTACATATTTAAAGAACAGACTGTTAAAATATGATGATAATTGCATAAGGGTGGTTTGGCAAAAACATGCTTGATTATTCACAAGGACAGCTTCTAAAAAAGCAATCCCACAACCGTGTTGATGGAAAGCAAGGTTCCTTAAGGATAACATTCTAAACCCACAAACGCATGGTATTCACACGCTCTGCCAAGTAGCGCATGGGTCAAACACACAACTCCATATGCCAAGAGAGTTGGCACAGGCAGCAGTCGCTTAGTGATTACCACTATGATCTGGGAGCAAAAAAAACAAACAAGCGAAGGAGACAATGCCGTGTCTGTGATGTCTGTATGCCCATGAGTGTGTGGTGGTGGAGGATGGTTTAATCTGTCTTTTTTTCTGTACTGACTCCGACCCAAGACTTGTCATGCTGAAGAGCGCTCTGGCTTTGGCTTCATGGGCTAACAGCATGCCTGAGGTTTCAGCTGAGGCCCTGCCTCCACCCAGCTTCCAGCAGATTCCCTTCTGTGTGTGTGTGTGTGTGTGTGTGTGTGTGTGTGTGTGTGTGTGTGTGTGTGTCTGTCTGTCTGTCTGTCTCAAACTGTCTTTCTATCACTCCCTGTTCTCCTTTCTTTCTTTCTCTTTATTTTGTAGATTTTCTCTTTCTGTCTCACCTTGCTCTCTTTCTCTCACTCTCTTTCTTCTGTCTCTATCCCTCTCTCTCTCTCTCTCTCTGTCTGACTGGAGGCCAGGGTTCTGTCCTCTTTAAATCGTCCCAACGCACACACACTCTCTCTCTCTCTCTCTCTCTCTCTCTCTCTCTCTGACTCTAGAGGCCAGGGTTCTGACGGTCTGTCCTGTGTAAGTCGGCCCCTCGGCTCTGGGGCAGCTCTACACAATGGAAAACATTCATCAGCGCACTACTTCTATGCACATCTTTGTTCGCATCGGATGACAGCTCGGGGACACAACCCCTGAAACATGTAGCGTTACATAATAAATCAAACGAAATTGAGAATCTGCTCAGTGAGTGGCTATGCATAACATTGTGAGAGGATATTTCAAATTTACATTTTCAAACTAATCTCTCACTTTATCTTGTCTGAACTAAAGGTTAGAAGTGTATCCAAAATTAACGATGCAAAATACTTGTGCTTAATGGAAGCAGGTTCTGAGAGATCTTAATATAGTTGTTTACACTGGAGACCCAGTGCGTCTGACCACGCAGATGAGGTTTCAGAAATACCGCTTCACCCAGATTCCAGTGCAAATCATTCCCATGATGCTGCTTGCAGGGACTCCTCCATGGCAAAGGTCATGGCGCTTTTCTACCAACTAAGACAAGAAAATCTGCAGTTCTCAATCTAGGCAACACGTTATAAATATAACACTGAGAAGAGGGAATGATAAAGATAAAGAGAGTGGTGTTTTCCCATAATTATTATTATTTTATTATTTTTCTCTGTATGCTCTGGTAAAGCAAAACAATCCTTTATAGTTCCTCTATAGTTTTACAATACTGCCAACAGAGTGGACATTATATATTTGGATTGGGTCATTCATCTATTCAACTCTAAAAGTTTAGAAAAGGAATGGAAGGAGAAAAAATTATGTTGTGTAGAGTGAGGGGAAGGAGGTGCCAAGCTGAATGAAATTAACTGACTGAAGTGCAACTAACGTCAAGCCGGTTTAAAGAATAAAGTGCAACTTATGCACTAGAACAATACGAGCATATTCAACTACATATTATTATTATATTAAGTCACTAAAATTTGGTTCATTTGAAAAAAAAATCTAATATATTCAAGATGAAATGTACAAAAGCCTGGTTGATGTGTAGAGGAAGATATTAAAGTTTGGTTCCATACAGATGAACCTTATTTATTGATAACAAAGCTCATTTGAATCTAGGTGAGAAAAGCAATCTGTTGAAACCTCCTTAATTGCCACATGATACGCGTGTAGACGTGTCAGTAGGGCCTAGATAGCTTCTGCCTCTAGGCCAGATCAGGACCGGAACGATTCCAGAACGAGTTGCTGATTGGTTGAGGAATGAGGAACGGCGCGTATGGATTGGCTGCTGGGATCCCGGTTACCGTGCCGACTGGGAGGCAGTGTCGGAGACAGACACCAGCTTGAGGACTGATGGGAATCTTGTTCAGGCCAGCTGCGTCTCCATGGAAGTGGCACCTTGAGGGGGCACTCCGTCCCCACCACCCCACCCCACTCAACCCCTCACCCAACCAACCCTCCCCGCCTCGGCTTCCCAGCTCACCCTGGTGCGCCACCGCGGCTGGCTGCCGTTAAACACCATGCGCTGGCAGCGAGCCCAGAGCACATTTTTCTCCCTGCACTCCCCAACTTTTATCCGACCATAAAGCGCAGCCCGACCAGATCGAGCCGCTCTCAGAAAACATCATTAGGCACTAAGTGAACTGACAGCAATTTGAACAGATTTTTGTCCTCACTCTTTTTTTTTGGGAAGGGGGGGGTGGTCTTTTCTCAAGCTTTAGCGGACTAAAGAGACGTCTGTTTGATATTCAGTTCAGGAAAAAGGACATTGTTGAACGAAAAATATCTTCATTGAATGGTTGTGAATAGTCCCCTTACAAGACTCCCGCTTCTCTGAGTTCTCAGAGCATCGCCTTGGCCCTTGGGCATACCCCTGAAACTGCGGATATTTAACGGCTTTTTCTTTTTAACTCTCCACAATCGGCTTAGCCTGTCTATCCACGGGTTTAATGAAAAGAAAAAATCTCGACCATTTACTGTGGTATGGGTGTCTGGACAATTTGAGCCAACTAAGAGCTACTTTCTATTTTCTCGGGAAAGAGAACACCATCTAATGAACACGTCTGTGCAGCACAGCACCTTGGCTTTCACTACAGTCTCCTATAAAAATGCCAGCTAACATTGCTTCCATCTCACCAATTGTGAATTTGTGAGTGCAGCGCAGGCAGAATAGATGCAGCAGCCGGCACTTTCACTTTGAAGATCAAGGCCGCATCTGTGCCTGGGCCGGTTGCTACTGCGAAGATCAAAAAACGTATTTATTGTCAGCTGCAAAAAAAAAGAAGCAAGTTTTCTTTCTTGCACAAGAGACTGCACAAATACCCTAGATTTGTACACGGGCATGAGGAAAGTGGCTCGTGAAGCATCAGCAGCACAAGCTTTTCCATGAAAAATCTATTTTCACAATAACAATGCTGAATTTAAACACCTCGTAAAATTATTGGGAGTAAGAATATGAATCAACAAAGCAAGTATTATCTTAGGTAAATCCCTCCCAAAAAGTGTTTATCTGTAGCCTACCACACAGTTCTGCTAGGCTACATAATAGGGCACTACGGAGGCAAAATGTCAATTAGCTAAACGTGCAAAAAAGGGGGAGAATGCCCAGTGGTGGTCCAAATGTGTTCTGTATTAAAATATTCAAACTCGCGGTGTTAACAGTGCATGGAGCGGAAACACACCGAGCTCACCTCTCAGCTGGCAGCCCTGAGGGCAAACAAGGTCGTCTGCGTCCGCTTCTGACGCTGCGGCTGAAGCGCAATGATAACGGTCAACAAATGAAACGCTGCGAGTTCAGACATCGATTTTAGACAAATGCAATCCACCTCAGCTTGGAGGGACGCGGTGTCGGGTGTCACGGGGCGTCTAGACAGTCAGACAATGAAATATTGCCATGGAAACGACTGGCTGTTATCGGCGAAGTGTGACAGTCAACAAAGGGAGGAAGTCATGTTTAACAGATATTCTGTCTGACCTTTCGAAACGACTGCAATCACAGCACAGAGCCAAAGGCATTCAATTGAAGTGATAAATTTAAGTGGACCAGTCACAGACTAGCAGCGGGTGCGCGCTTTAGCGTCAGGTTCCATCTGAGGACTGATGACTTTCCTTGCCCAGATATTAGACGAATGAGACGATTAGAAGACTACTCTTAATCCTAGTCAATTAGGACACATTTTAGTAAAAACCCTGAACGGCTATTTTGACGAAAGGCTAAAAGGCAAGTTTATCCAGATGACAGAGAAAGTTTAGCCATCTGAGAAAACCGTTACAGCAAAATGCAACATTTAATGAACCCCGGGCAGAATATTTTAAATAAATTTGTTTTTTACTAGTCAACATGGTTTTTGATACAACAGCGTTGGGATCTGATGACTAAAACACACAGGCTTCTCAGTATTCGAAGCAGTTTACATCTAGGCTTGGTGTGAAATTTCATTTAAATGTAATGTCTCTTGTGATAAACATTAAAAAAAAACACATCTTTATCATAAATCTCGAATATTCGTTCACTCCCTATGACGTGTTCCTGTTGGAATGTGGTCTGTGCATTTAAGTAGCCTATGATGGTCCATTAAACTGAAGCAGACAAATGACGCGAACTCCACAGTAACTTTGATGCACAGTGAGGAAGACAGGCGGCAGCTAAAATTGGAGTCACAACGCAGGTCCATGTTGCTGCAATGAATATTTATTTAATCAAAATAGACATGTGGTACAGTACACATGTGTTTGGCCTAAAAGGACCATAAATAAATCTTCATTCTCTCAGTTTATTAACAAGCCACAGAGTGTCTAAAAAAATCTCTTTTTTGTTTTTCAGTTGCAGTCCTCAAGTCCAAAGACCCACTCAACATAATTAAAGCCATTGAGCAATATCAATGTTTCCTCTGTTTATCAACACGTCCTTTAGAAAACAAAACACAAAAAAAGTTGTAATACTGTAAGAAAGAGGTGGCAGAGCAGCAGGTTATTCTTTTCCTTTTTATCAAGGAACGGGGCGACTGAGAAAAGGGCAGATGATGAAGAGGGTTAACCAACACACACACACACACACACACACACACACACACACACACACACACACACACACACACACACACACACACACACACACACACACACACACACACACACACACACACACACACACACACACACACACACACTCAAGGGGCTTGTACCCCCTCTCTCTCACACACACACACACACACACACACACACACACACACACACACACACACACACACACACACACACACACACACACACACACACACACACACACACACACACACACACTTTCTCGCGCGTCTCCTCTCTGTCAGAAAAACATGCACACCACAAGCATGTACTTTCCATCCCACACACCTACACACACCTACATACACACACACACCTACATACACACACACCTACACACACAAGTTGCGAGTGAAAGTTTGGGCACCCCCTGTGGAAATGATACGTTTTGTTAATTTTTAAAGTGAAGTAAATAGAACACCATGCAGCAAATAAACATTAAACTATTTTGTTTTCTTCAAACTGCAATGCTGTGTTACTTCTTAAGTTACGAACATAAAAAAAGATAAACAATCTAACAGTAATTGTGGCCAATGCTAAAGTTTGGGCACCCTGCTAAGTCAGCAGTTACAAGCATTCCTTTGGCACATATCACAGCTAGCAATTGATTTTTGTGAACAGTCTCTTTAATCTTGATTCATGATTTCCCCCCCCCTTCCTTGCAGATCACTTCAAGTTGAGAGAGACACGTAGAGTGTCTTGCATGCACATGATATTAGACAGCGGTCTGAATTTGCTGATAACTAGAGGAATCAATTCTTCCCTTCATTTGTATGTTTCCTGTGACACTGGCTGCTAGAAAGTCCCTCAACAGAATAGACCCACCCACATGCTTAACATCTGTCAAGGGGTTCTTTTCATCAAATGCTGCTCCTTCTTTATCCCAAACACTTGTGGAGATTGTGGCCAAATAACACCATTTTAACTTCTGATCATGGCACTTATTTCCAAAATGACCCAGGTTGATTTATTTGACTTTGCCTACTAACATACTATATTGCCTACTGCATAGTAACATTTATGATTGGGTCATTGTTAAAGTTTCACTCTGATGGCCCTTCTAGGAAGACAATGTCTGTGCAAGCAGCACTGCACAGTGGAATGGTGCACCGTCACACCTGCATCAGATAAATCTTCCTGCAGGTCTCGAGTCATTTGTGGCTTTGGTTGGCTTTCATGCCGAGCGGACATGCAGTTTTATTTGAAAGGGTTCTTTCTTTTCAAAGTCTCATCTTGACTTCCACACCTACCCCTTAACAGCCATTTCTTAATAACATTTCAGTCACGGGAAATTTGATATATCTTTTTTAAATCCATCTGCTACTTTGTGGGCATCAGATCGGTCTGTTGCCATGTTTGTTGAGTGTTGTCACAACATTTCAGGAGTCAGAATATTCATCAGCTTCTGGAACAGTCATGACCATTTCGAACGAGAACTCTTGACCTGCTTTAGTCCTAATGAGTTAAATAACATTTACATTTAGCAGATGCTTTTATCCAAAGCGACATACAAAGGAGGCAAATAAGGCTTAACAAAGTGAATGTTCTGCTAAAATTTAAATAAGGTTAATGTTATGTTCTGAGACTCTAAAGTGGAAGGGTGGCCAACAGGTGCAGCATACCATAATTACTGTCAAATGTTTTTCTAGTTTGAAAATAACAAAATAAAAAGTAACAGCGCAGAAACATTTCAAGACATTTTCAATTTTAAATGTCCCTCTGCTGCAGGGCTTATATTTACTTCTTTTCACTTCAAAAATCAACAAAATACAGATTTAGCCCTGGGGCACCCAAACATTTACATACAACTGTACATGTCCTTCGTGCTTGTACCCCCCTCACACACACACACACTTGCATTTGTGCATTCATACTCATTCATCACTCACACACACACACACACACACACACACACACACCAAAATCCTTGTGCAGCTATGCACCTCTCATTTTCTCTCAATATAATCCCCACTCACTCTCTGTGGCATTGTTGTGAAACATAATAATAATAATAATAATAATAATAATAATAATAATGCTGATGATGAAAATGATTAAACCTATAGCAGCAAAAGAAAAACAAACAAAAGGAGTAACAGCTAGACAAACCCCTGGTTTAAGGAAGGCCTGGGTTTAAGGGTGTGTGTGTGAGTGTGTGTGTGTGTTTGTGTTGGGGGGGCCAGGGTTGGGGTTTCATCTGCAGGGATGTGTCTCAGGGAGGCCATATGACGTGACCGAAGCGAAGGCCCGTGTGTGTGTGTGTGTGTGTGTGTGTGAGTGTGTGAGTGAGCGTGTGAGTGTGTGAGTGTGTGAGTGTGCGTGCTGGGCGAGGGGTTCATCTGCCGTCGGCAGGGATGCGACTTAGGGCGGCCATGACGCGGCCAAAGCGCTCGCACAGCTCCTGCGTGGAGTAGGCGCCCAGCTTGGGCGGGTCCAGGAAGCTCTTGATCTCCGTGGAGCAGTCCAGGAGCTTGGGCAGGAAGTCCGTCAGTTTCTCCTGCAGATTCGCTGTGGGAGAGGAGAACAAAATTCAGTCAGCATATGTGTGTGTGTGTGTGTGTGTGTGTGTGTATATGAGAGAGGGAGAGGGAGAAAGTGTGTATGTGTGCGTGCATGCGTGTGTGTGTGTGTTATTTATAATGCTATGTGATTTCTCTTTCTTTCGAACACACACACACAAAAGAGTGCAAGAATGTGCCAGACAGAAAGCGAGGAAACAAAGACCAAGGCTGAGAAGGGGCACGTACGCTCCATCTCCTGGCCCAGGTAGGAGCACCAGCGGTTGCGGACGTCCTCTACGGCGATGAGGTCCTTCTCCTCCATGTCGTCCAGCAGGAGCAGAGGGATGCAGGGCACCACCAGCTCGTTCATAATGGTCAGGCCGGACACCACCTCCGGCTCCTCGCCACACTCAAACAGGCGCGCGGCGTGCTCGTTCAGTTTCTGACACACACACACACACACACACACACACACACACACACACACACACACACACACACACATAGAAAGAGAGAGGGAGAGAGAAAGAGACAGAGAAAAAAAAACAAAGGAAGAAAGAGAGAAACAGAGAGGGAAAAAAACACACACACACACACACACACACACACACACACACACACACACACACACACACACACACACACGAACACAAGTGAGTGTGCACATATTGTTTCTGAAACAGTCACACACACACCCACCCACCCACACAGACACACACAGAGTATAAAAGGACCGATGAATGCCTAACATCAGTTTAAAAGGAACAGCTGGGCCGGCCTGTGATCAGTATTCCCAGTCGGGCTGAGTTGGCCCGCACACAAAGTGTCTTCTGTGCGAGGAAGGTGCAGCCGAGGGGAGCGGGGGCGCTGAGAGTGGGACTGGGGGCGCTGACGCTCGCGCTGACGCTAATGCTAACGGTGCCGCGGATTGCAGACATGATCACTCAGGCAGCCCCAGCTCTTGGCTGGGAGAGCCAGGCAACTCAGAAGGAACTCACTGACCCCTTACTGTCCTGCTGCTGCTGCAGCGCCGAGAGACAGAGGGAGGGAGGGAGGGAGGGAGGGAGGGAAGGGGAAAAGACAGAGAGAGGGAGGCGAAGAGTGTGAGAGGGGGAAAAAAGAGAAAGACACAAAAAAAGAGAGAGAGAGAGAGAGAGAGAGAGAGAGAGAGAGAGAGAGAAAGAACGCAAGGAGTGGGCTACCTCAAATCCATGCTGCATTTAAAGACCAGCTCAAAATCCGCAAAAACATCACAGTACATTAGCTATGTCAATGTTAGCAGTATTCTCAATTAGGGGGCGAGCTGCAGGATAAACTGTGCAGCAGTCTACCAGCCTCTCAGTCTCCTTCTCTCTCTATCTCTCTATATCTCTCTCTCTCCCTCTACAGCGAGTCTCCCTCTCTCCTTCTCTCCCTCTCGCTCCCTCTCTCTCTCCAGCGAGTCTCCTTCTCTCTCTCTATCTCTCTCTCTTTCTCCAGCACTGCCTGCCTGCCTGGTTGGCTTCTAAAATGGCCGAGGTTAAACGAGGACAGGGTTGCGTCCGTTTCCCTCTCTCTCTCTCTCTCTCTCTCTCTTTCTGTGTAATGTGTTTACACTCGCTGGCCGGCACAGCCGCGCTGCACCGTGCCGCTCTGCCGGCTTCCTTCTCCAGCTCCAGTGATTACATTAGGTGCACAGTGCTGGTGTAGGGTTACTGGGAACGGGAGCCCTGGCAGGCAGGAGAGTAGCAGAGGCAGGCAGCAGAGGCAGGCAGGCAGGAGAGGTAGGCAGGCAGGGAGGAGAGACAGGCTGGCCCAGGCCCATGAGCCAGTGAACAGAGCCACAGCCACAGGCACGCTACAGCCCAGAGAAGCCCACTGCTTGCCTCGGGCAGATGGCCCCTCCTTTACGAGCCGGGTTCTGCTCAAGGTTTCTCCCTTAAAAATGAGGGAGTGTTGCCTCTAGTGTTCTAGTGAGTTCTTGGGCTTTGTAAAGCCCCTTGAAACAATTCCCAATTGTTATTTACAAAATTTAAATAAATAAACTGAACCATCTAAACTAAGCTCTCTGACCAGCCGAGGCACGCTCTGGAGCTGGCACTGGCTCTGGAGCTGTAGCCCAGATTAAGGTTGGGGATGTTTCCAAACTCTGAGCAGACACAGACACAGACACTGTGGCTTGCACTGATATGAGTGCACTCCCCATATATCCAGCTGAGGTAATAGGTCCCTTAAATATCAGGGTGAGGCATAGAATCTTTAAATATCAAACTGACATACAAGTGCCTTAAATATAAAGTTGAGACAGGAAGATACACATAACTAGGGCTGGAAATAGTTTTGACGTTAAAACTATCAATACTTAAATACTTATAAGAATAAATACTTATACTTAAATTATAATGTGATGAATAACTTCTCTTAACTCTAGGCCAATACTTCTTCCCATTACGTTTCTTACTATAAAAATACTGATTGTATATTAGGGGTGGGGAAAAAAATCGATTTTTCGATTTCTCTCGATTCTCTCTAGAACGATTCTGTCTCGATTCAGAAAAGTTCATAATCGATTTTTTAATAAAAAATTTAAAAAAAATTAATTTAAATTTTTTTTTTTTTTTTTTTTTTTTTACACATTCATTTTGTGTTGAAATGCAAGCTGCATCGATTATTGCATTGTTCATTGAAAGTCATAATTGTGACAAGGGAAAGCTTTTTCTCTAATAAAAAATAGAGAAGGTAATTCATCTGTTGATCTTCTTTAATTATCAAACACAAAGTAGGAAGTGATTTGAGACTCTGAGTAGCAAACTCAAATGTTTTAAAAATCGAGATGCATCGATAATCGTTTTATCGGTTTAGAATTGATAATCGATAATCGGTTTAGAATCGATAATCGGTGTAGAATCGATAATCGGTGTAGAATCGATAATCGGTTTAGAATCGAATCGTTGACCACTGAATCGGAATCGAATCGAATCGTGAGGTGCCAAGAGATTCCCACCCCTATTGTATATCATAATACAAATAAAAATGTCTCCAAAATAAGAACCTTTTCATAAATGTGACATCAGCCCCATCAAAACAAAGAAGAAAATGTTAAACATACGGCACATCAAGTGACCACTGTTACACTTCCAACACCTTATCATCATCCAGACATCGATCAGCTACCTTCAATGAGCCAAAGCCTCACATAAATATCTCTTACTGCACACATGTTGTGTGTTAATATACACAGAAACACAGACAAACACACTCACGCTTCAAATGTAAATCTAAAGAGACAGTCATTGCCTCTATATTTGGACCAGCATGTTGATTGGGTCCCAATTATGTGATCGTTGATGGCATCAATGCAATCAATGCATGACTGTGTCATTTTCTGCCAAATACACTGACCACATTTAGAGACTGAACTAAGTGAGCCAATTAAACTAGTGGAGATTAAACGAAATTTCCTGGGGGTGGAAAGCAACACGCACTCACCAGCAGACACTCCCGGCGGTAGTGGGCAATGAGCTTTTCATCGTGACCCCGGTATTGACCTTTCGACAGTAGCTCCCTGTTGAACTGGTACGAGTAGATGAGATACACTTGCGCCTCCACGTAGCTGGAAAACAATCAACACAACTCTTTCATTTAGATCAATATTTGTTTATATTTATTTATTTCAATAACAATATTTATTTTAAACCTGATATAAGAACTTCTTAAACTGTTAAGATAAGTTAGAGTAACACAGTGTAACATTATTTAAGAAGATCAATATTAATATCAGGTACCCTATGCGGCAAACTGACTATTACTAACCACAATAGTTGTGTACAACTCAATGGATGTGCCATTACTATATGCTGCCATCTAGTGGTAATGGAGGACAAAATTGGTAAAACATTGCATCTGAGAAGTTCTTGGTGACCTCAAATAGCCTTACTTTTCCTTCTTGTAGAGTTCCAGGCCAATCATCAGATATGTTGTTGTCTCCCGAAACTTCTGATACTCCCGGTGCCACATCTATTCCAGAAAGAAGAAGTCACAGTCTGTAGTCTTTATCAAAAACAGATGCTACTGTGATCTATTGAGTTTCCCCTGTGTGTTATAAAAGGATTTTACACAGCTTAGCTCATCTTACAAGAAATAATCAAGCAGACATAAAACGCACACACACACACACACACACACACACACACACACACACACACACACACACACACACACACACACACACACACACACACACTTGTTGTGGGCCATGTGGGCACCAGTGAAAGGCAGCACAAATCTACCTCATACTCCTCCATGTTGACTTCCTGAGGTGTAATCAGATGCAGCTTGGCACAGGCCACCTTCATGACGCTCTTACACCTGAGAAGCGGGACAAACACACGCGTTATTACAGAGGCCACCCTCACGAGGCTCTTACACCTGAGAAGCGGGACAAACACACGCGTTATTAAAGAGGCCACCCTCACGAGGCTCTTACACCTGAAAGCGGGACAAACACACGCGTTATTACAGAGGCCACCCTCACGAGGCTCTTACACCTGAGAAGCGGGACAAACACACGCGTTATTACAGAGCCGGGAGACGGACCCAACTCTGTTAGGTCCTTCGTTATTTGCCTCGGCCCTTCGCCCAGCTGCTCCTCCTCCTGTTTGACAGATACACAATATGCACGACAGCCAAACAGAGTGGACGGGATGCTCAGGTCACTACAGATGCGCTTGTTCTGGGACACTGTCTGAGGATGCCCAACCTTAAATTAACTGAAATATTGATCATGGAAAAGGAGGAGAGAGAGAGAGGGAAAGAGAGAGAGGGAGAGACAGAGGGAGAGAGTGAGGCAGTCTTGGTGATGCGGCCCAGGGCAGTAGGCAGGCCAATGAATCCTACTTTGTTGCCGCAGGAAAAGGAAATGAAAGTAAAGTAAAGTAAATAGAGGGCCTTCTCTTCTCTTCTCTCCTAAGCTCCCGCTCAAGATCCAGCTGCTCGCACACAGAAATCTAATTATCCCTCCATGACACGAGAGGGACCGCTCTTACGGGGATGGATTATGCACTCAAGGAAAGAGAGAGAAACAAAACAACACAAAACACCAACTTGAGACTTGACTTGCCTCTTTTTAAAGGAAAACGACAAATGCAAAAAAAAAGACAACTATTTTAAGAAATGAAAAGGGATGTTGAGAGTGTCTAAATGATATTACACTGAACCATTACAGCAAGTTATCCAGCTCTATTCATGACCTTACGCTAATCTGCAGCAGATGGGAGCAGCAGCAGAACCAGAGAAAAATAGAGACATTTATTCACCAGTAATGACACATTAGTGTAGAAAACCCTCAGGGGAACCCTTGGAAGGAGTGGCCTAAGGGCTCACCTCACCCTGGACCCCACGCGGTAAAGAAAGAGCCCTCCGACACTCGTACAGACTGATGGATTGTGGGTACTACCTTTCGTACAAATTGAAGGATTGTGGGTACTACCGTTCGTCAAAGCCCAGGTTGCGATCGGCGAACTGCGCCAGCAGCGTCCTCTCCAGGATTTTCTGCGGAGCCTCGTTCTGGATGAAGTAGACGATGACGTGCTGCAGGCGGTGGTCTCGCTCTGGCGGCGTGTCCTCCTGGGCCAGCCTCAGCAGACGGCCGTACTCCACCTCAATGGCCTGTCATACCACACGGAAACCACAGCCCCACGTTAAACACAGAGCTCAACATTCACAGACACAGAAGTATACACAAACACACTACACGCATGCCAATATCCACACATGGGTTGCAGCCAGGGCTAGCATGTGATTACGTCTTTGAACACGGAGCGTGAGATTCAGGGCAAGCCCACACTCACACAGATCACACTCGAGGACTTTTCAAATCACCAGGCCCAAGTGCATTTAGCTTAATGTAGCATTTTTTGCATTGATGCTATGAACGTGACACAGCACAACTGAATCTGATCGCTTCACACACAAACTAAAGAACTTTCTAACAGCACAGGACCCTTAAAACGCACCATTCAGAAGTGTACTATAAAGCACACTGTGGCCAGTTCAGAAGCACACTGTTTAACTCTACAGATACACTTACTGGTACAGTTTGTTACTCATTTGAACAGCAAGCACAACTGATCATATAAATCAGTGATTCATGCAAGATGACAGATGAACCTTGTCAACCATATAGGCAATAGACATTTCAATTAAAAACAGAAATCATGTGTCTTTGTAAAACTCGTTTGAGAATCACACAGACACATTTGAAAAAGCTCCAAACAAAAAAGGTCAGGCAGACACAACATAACAGACTCATTTGAATAATTGCTTATGACAAACTAGTTGTGTGCCGCTTTAAAATGCCAATTACTTTTAGCTGAAAGGAGAGTACTGCTTCAATTTATGTCAAGGTCTAACTTTCCATTCAATTTCATTGACAGACAAAATAATAGGGGGTGGAGCAAAAAAAAAAAAAAAAAACGCACCTTTTGGGATGTGAGTTGAGTTCTAATCATCTATGATTTGTGCATTCCATATCAATGACTTGACGGGAATGAAGTTTGATAAATGTATGGCGCAAGTAATTCTAATGATCCAAACACAAGTAAACACACACAAAAACAGACAGACACAGTGGGAGCATGCAGTACGAGATGGAGAGAACCTGTCATGCGGGAGATTACTGAGGGAGAGGGGAGTACCTTAAAGAAGGCCGTTTCTGGGCCGTACTTGTCATATATTTTCCTGGTTTTGCCAACGGCCTTAATAACACCCTGCATACCCGGGGTCATCAACGCCTGTCCAGGAATGGAAGCACATTACTGTAGTCTCTGCATCACTGGCTAGCCAACACACACTGCTGTCTGTGTGCTCATATGTTCATCTTTGGGTGAGAATTGTCCATTTCTTAGCAGGCATCAACACACCCACACAGGACACACAGCTGCCGCTCATTCCTCTGACAACAAAGTTGCACGCAGACGTACACATCCAATCCAGTGCATCAGTTTACAAGTCATTCACAAAGCTGGTGTGTTCTAAAAGACTGAACCCAACTCAGGATTCTGTTTAGGAGTCATTCACATGCTGGTGCTTCATAGAACAGTGAACTAGGGGTTAGGGGTTGCACACGTGCATCATGTTACTGATCGAGTGCTTGTTCCCTGAAAAACCTCAAGTGATCGGAAGGATGGGGTGGACTTCATGCATCTTGCATGGAGGTGTCTTGCATCAATAAAGAGACTATGCAACTATGGTGTGGTTAGGGTTTGTGTTAGGGCAAAGCATAAAATGAATGCTGTGATATGACACTTGGTCTTACCTTACACAATGGTGAAATATAGATGATACTGACAATATTTAAATTATATTTTTCACCAACATTCTGAGGTAGCCTTTACATGTGACAGGCAGTTTGTTTTTTGTAAATTCTGTGAAACCTGCTCATCACTAGTAAGCACAACCGATCAAAACTGAGATTAGTCTGTTGGCATCTTATTTTTAACAACATTATTTTGTTTAGCCGCATTAGTGTAGTAGCCTAGTCTATTATAAGACAGACTCCATGTTAAGAGCCACCTTGGGAAATCTGTCAACAAACTCACAATGGTTGCACATTTATTTGATCACATTGTTTCTTCTGAAATGTTTTTTACGGGCTTCGGAAAAACAACGTAAGAAAGAGACATCCGACAAATTCATGAACGCTTGAAAATGTGTTCCTACACAGCAGAAGTGTTCTGAGCTGTGCTCCACCGGAAGAGTTTTCTTAAATTGAAAGCGCGTTCTCGTGCTCCTGAATTTGCATACATACATGCCCCGCCAGCTCCTTATAAGGTCACACAACCGTGGTTAAGTATGCTGTCGGAATCTACCGAGTCCACGCGAAAGCAACTCGTAAACGAGTCATGTTAAAAGCGGAAAGCGAACACCGTTGAGTAAACGCAGAGCGACGTACATGGGAGAGAACAGTCAAGCTACGAGCAATAGAGATCTAGTGTAACAATAAATACTACTTTACATAAGAAATAGAAAAACTAAATAGAAAATAAAAACGAAGTGCAGGAATGTAACTGCTGTAAGTGCAAGTTAAGCACTAGTCGAAGTGCCAGTTAGGAAGGGAGGTGCTCTCTGAAGAGTTGGGTCTTCAAAAGCTTCTTAAAAGGTAGAGGGGGACACCCCTGCTCTGGTAGTGCTAGGCAGTTAGTTCCACCAACGTGGAACTACAAATGAAAATTCTGGATTGCCGTACTTGCACAGACGGCAGTGCCAAACGACACTCATTAGACCACCGCAGCATTCTGGTGTAGTCCTTTTATTTATTTTATGACATCACGGTACCTCGTAGAATCATGACTATACATGTGAAACGTAATTGTTAATGATACAAATATTCTCGTAATTATTATTAATATAATTAATTTAATCCGAGGATGTCTGTAGAGTTGATGTGAACGCAATCACCAACGATTTTTCACAAATTCATTAACACTTCTAACACGGAGAGTTTTCTTAAATGCGATTCCTCAAAAAACCACAAGATGGCCCCGTTTTTTAAGGAATCGCATTTGAGAAAACTCTGGGCGAATTACGACTGCTATTTCGAGTTCGGAAAGTCTTCTGAAGTTCAGAACAAATCCCAGATGAGAAAACTTTCATGAATGCCAAATGTTTTCCTAAATCCAATTCAGAAGAACTTCCTTCTTAAATTCTTCTTAACTGCGTTCGAGAATGAGGCCCAATGACATTTGTGAAATAATATTTGCCATTTTCTGATTTTATCAAATTACTTCCAACCAATTGACGGACCCTTTTCTGCTGTGGACATCCTTCCTCTTGTTTACCAAGGGCTATCACTGAACATGAGTGTGCATGAGATGCAGCGGCATGTGATTAACGAGTACTCAATGTTAATGTAGAACCTCGAGAGTTGATGTAACTGCTTGAGCACCTTGTGCAACCCCTGTACTGAACAGGATTCTGGGTAATGACCCCAAGATGGAGCAGGGTCCGGCTGGGTCCTTCCTGTTCCCTTGTGGTGTGTGGTAGGTTGAGGCAGAAGAACATGTATGCACACTCAGACGATGCAGAGCTATGCAGCCACACTACAGACTCTACACTACACACCAACTTCCTGCCACGCAGACACATTCAGGCTTATATTCCCATTTCTGCTGACCAACAAGACAAAAAGCTCAAAGCAAATAAATCATTTCACTTGACAAAAAGCTGCTCACCAACAGCAACAACAAAAACAACAAGCTAAACAAGATCAAGAACAAAGTACTCCTTCAGTCCGATCTGCCCATGCTCTGCCCCAGTCACATGACCTCACCTTCCTCATATAGTTTAGCTTTGATGCACATCACATTCACGTCTAGTACAGAAGCACATGAAGCTCATGTCTATGGATCAGCTGAAAGATCCCAGACTCCCCGGGTGCAAGCAAAAGGGCAAAGGTCACAGGCCACCATAGAGATATCATCCGACAGGCAAGGGTGGGGAAAACAAGGGAGCGAGGTGGGGGTGCTACCTCGTCATCGTACCCCCCCTCCTCTGTCTCAATGACGAAGGTTCCTACTTGAGGGATGGCTATCTCTGCTACCTGGGTGGTGGAGGGGGGATCTGCACCCTCCTGTTCAGAAAGAGGGGAGGCCTCAGGGCAAGAGGCAGGTGGGGGCACCTGAACAGGAGCTTGGGAGGGGGGGGTCGGGGAAGCAGGGATGGAACTGGACTGTGGAGAGAGAGAAAGAGAGAGAGAGAGAGAAATGTCTGGAGTGAAGGAGACAGGGTTATGTATGGAGAACAATAGGGAACAGATGTATAAACTCGGATCGAGAGAGAGAGAGAGAGAGAGAGAGAGAGAGAGAGAGAGCGAGAGAGAAAGAAAAAGAGACAGACAGACAGACACAGAGAAATGTCTGGAGTGTAGGAGACAGGGTTCTGTATGGAGAACAACAGGGAACAGATGTATGAGAGGGAGAGAGAGAGCGAGAGAGAGAGAGAACAAGCAGAGGAGAGGGTGACTGTGGAGTCATTGGAGGGCCATGCTGACAAACACAAATCCAGGTCAGTGGCCTAATATTCAGCAGCTAATCATCAAGACTGGAAAATGGGATTGGATCGGAGCACAACCCAAAAGGCTGCTTTTCCGAAACGTGTCAGAGGAACACTAAATCCTCAGAGTATGAAAAGCAATTTCTACAGGATCTACCAATTAAAGAGAGACTTGTACCCTAAGAATAACTATATGATCATTTCTTTATATGTCTTAGATCATAAGAAAATTGTAGAAATTGTAGAAAGTAGAGTTCAGTGAAATGAATTATTATGGCTTCTTGTCAAAAGAAGAACATTTTAGTTCAGCTACTTAGGTCATTCATGTAAGGATTAAGCTCTTTTTGATTTAAAGAACAGCACAATTGATGCAATGCAACTCTCAAAAACAACCAATGACCGCTACACATTTCTATGTTTACCCACCCTTCACTACAGGGTGCAGCAGAAGCTGACTGTGAAATGACTAAAGTAGGGCCAAAAAGAATCAAGTCTCCTCAAGCCCAATGGAGCTGTGTAGGACGGTATGAAGTCACTGATGACAGTAGCAGGACAGAATAAGGAGCAGATGATGTGAAATGACCACAGACGGATGCTTGACAGCCATTCAATCCACGGGGCGGGGCATGTGCGCAGTAACTATGGGCCTGCTGCAAATCATCTGCAATTGGCCCCTAGTAAGGCCCAGAGAGAGGTTTCTCCCTCAGAGAAGTGTGTGTGTGTGTGTGTCCTAGTAAGGCCAAGAGAGTGGCGTCATGGAGTCATGCTGGGCGGCCGCTTTGCAGATGGCCCTCTGTGTGTGTGTGTGTGTGTGTGACAGAGAGAGAGAGAGCGAGAGATGGAGAGTATATGTGTTTGGCATGATCCTACTGCACAGAGCAGAACTTCAGGGTCCTTGGCGTCATGCTCACTGTCTGCAATGCAGATGGGCCTCTTGGTCCCTCCCTCAGAGAGGTGTGTGTGTGTGTGTGTGTGTGTGTGTGTGTGTGTGTGTGTGTGTGTGTGTGTGTGTTCATACCGCGTTGAGCAGGACTTCAGGGCCCTTGGGGTCGTGCTCTGCGGCTGCCTGGGAGATGGCCCTCTCGGTCTCCTCCCTCAAGTGCCGAGAGTCGTCTATGGGAGACTGCTGCTCCATATACTCAGGGTCCAGCTGCTGGGCTGCAGGACAGGACAAGGAGGAGGAAGAGGAAGATGATGAGGTGGAGGAAGAGGAGGATGAGGGGGATGAGGAAGATGATGAGGAGGAGGAGGAGGAAGAAAGGGAAGAAAATATCACCCAACTATCAACAGCCTAAGCACAACACCGGAGCCTCTCACAGTAGCCGTGAGGTAAAGGTCCTGGTCAAGTCCGGTGTCATGCAGTCACTGTGTGACAGACCAGTACAGTTGGAGTGTGCATCACAGGTCATTTAACACACGCTCACTGTGTGACTGACCAGTACAGTTGGAGTGTGCATCACAGGTCATTTAACACACGGTCACTGTGTGACTGACCAGTACAGTTGGAGTGTGCATCACAGGTCATTTAACACACGCTCACTGTGTGACTGACCAGTACAGTTGGAGTGTGCATCACAGGTCCTTTAACACACGGTCACTGTGTGACTGACCAGTACAGTTGGAGTGTGCATCACAGGTCCTTTAACACACGGTCACTGTGTGACTGACCAGTACAGTTGGAGTGTGCATCACAGGTCCTTTAACACACGCTCACTGTGTGACTGACCAGTACAGTTGGAGTGTGCATCACAGGTCATTTAACACACGCTCACTGTGTGACTGACCAGTACAGTTGGAGTGTGCATCACAGGTCATTTAACACACGGTCACTGTGTGACTGACCAGTACAGTTGGAGTGTGCATCACAGGTCATTTAACACACGGTCACTGTGTGACTGACCAGTACAGTTGGAGTGTGCATCACAGGTCATTTAACACACGCTCACTGTGTGACTGACCAGTACAGTTGGAGTGTGCATCACAGGTCCTTTAACACACGGTCACTGTGTGACTGACCAGTACAGTTGGAGTGTGCATCACAGGTCCTTTAACACACGGTCACTGTGTGACTGACCAGTACAGTTGGAGTGTGCATCACAGGTCCTTTAACACACGCTCACTGTGTGACTGACCAGTACAGTTGGAGTGTGCATCACAGGTCATTTAACACACGCTCACTGTGTGACTGACCAGTACAGTTGGAGTGTGCATCACAGGTCATTTAACACACGGTCACTGTGTGACTGACCAGTACAGTTGGAGTGTGCATCACAGGTCATTTAACACACGCTCACTGTGTGACTGAAGGTGTGATTGAGTGTGTGACTGACGGCCCCACCATGACTCCATCTCTGAGCAACACATCCATGTTATTATCAGAGGGGGTTCATCTCAGGGACTCATCACCAAAACCCAGAGAGTACAACTAATGAACAGGGAACAGGAAACAGGAAGGACAGGGGGGTCACTGTAAACCTTGTCTGCATTGGAGAAGAGTTCCTGTTTGCTCTGTGTGTGATTACAAACAAGTGTTTGCCTTCCTTTGAGCACTGCTACTGCCCCATTCCTCCCCTCCATCTCCCACTTCTCTCCTCTCTTCATGTCCAATGCCCCACTCCATCTCATCTAGTCTGCTCCTGTCCTCTCCTCTCTCCCACTCCTTTAATCCTGTCCTCCTCTCCAGCCTGTGTGTAAAGTGCTAACTAACTCACCTGTACTGTCTGTTTGTGTGGTGTCTTTGCCCACTCCTGCTCCCGCTCCTGATTCTGTGCCCGTGCCCGTGCCCGTGCCAGCTGGATGTGCGGCGGTGGTGGTGGTGGCGGCGGCAGCAGCAGCAGCGGAGGCCAGAGCCTGCTTCTCCTGATGGGCCTTGCGGGCCTGCAGCATGTCCCAGACCTTCAGCTCGCGCTCAAACTGCAGGTTGTCCTCCTTCACGTAGTTCTGCAAGTCTCCCGGGAGCTTGGCCAGCCCAGTCACCATCAGGCCCGTCTCCACGTCAAACTCCTCTGTGGGGGGTGGGGGTGGGGCGAGAGAGACCGTGAGCAGATAGAAGCCATATAGGAGTGGAGTTATGCGTTATGTAACTGTGTTATACAAGTCCTGTGCAGCGTGACATAACACAACAAAGCATGTTTTTCTTCTACACTGCCATTCAGCGGATGCTTTTATCCTACATGACTTGCGGCACAGATACACATGAAATCATGTATGCTCCAGTAACTACTAGGCAGCTATGAGTCTCATTATTTCATTTCTGAGGATTATTCACAGCCATGTGCCTCAATAAGATCTTCGTCATCATTATCATCATCATCATCATCATCCTCCTGACAATCGTCCTACTTCCTCCCCCCGGCTCACCCTCTATGAGGAAGCCATGTGCCTCAATAAGATCTTCGTCATCATTATCATCATCATCATCATCATCATCCTCACCCTCTATGAGGAAGCGCTTCTTGTCGTTGATGTACATGAGGCAGTACGCGCTGGCGTTGCGGTAGCCTCCGAACGAGTCCCTCATGAGCTCCTCCCAGGAGGACTTGGTGACGGAGATGTCGTTGTACTTCATCCAGCCGTTCTGGCGCGGGTCGAAGATGTAGGCCCAGTAGTGGCCCGCAATGGCCTGGCCCTCATGAACCAACACCGCATGGAGCCGGTACGGCACCTGGGCCAAACACCAAACAAGTTCTTACATTTCTGTCTTCAAGCATTTTTAGGTGTAAAAAAAACTAATGTGTTTATTTAAAGCAATATGTCAATTCAATATTTCTCAATATCTCTGTGCATTCACTATGTGTTTTTTGTTTCAGTTTCAAGCCCTTTTTTTGCATCTTTTTGCGTTTTTCTGTCCATGTGCAGTTCAAAATAATAATGTAGAAGATTATCTTTTCACTTTCACATTTGCATCATAATGGGAGGTCTGAAAACACACACATACTGTATGTAAAAAAAAAAACACTTTTAAAATAACCCTATTGGGCTCCAAAGACCTTGCAAGTTTGAAAATAAGTAGGATTATCTGGATCATAGCTAGACACAACAAAGATGGCAGCAGAAGTGGGACAAAGTCCTTATTTTGGCAGGTACAAGTAGGTCTGAATAAGTCCTACTGAAGAAGTCCCGACTGAAGTACCAAGTCAACACAGAGAGTTCCAAGCAAGTCTCAAATGAAAGATTACCAGGTCCAAGTGTTTAACCTTATGTTGAGGCCAAATGTTTAAGCTTATGTTTCAAGCCGAAGTGTTTAACCTTATGTTTCGAATCCAAGTGTTTAACCTTATGTTTTGTTTCCAAGTGTTTAAAACGTATGTTTCGAGTCCAAGTGTTCGAGTCATAATCAAGTAACTGTGCATTCTTCGACTGATTTCATGCTCTTGCCATAGTGAATTGCGAATGCCTTTTACAATGTTCAAATTAACTTTAGAAAAGAAGGACTGATTAAACAGCATATTTTCAATTTTACACATCAAGATGTTCAAACGTTCCACACTGAATGGGCCAACAATAAGGAACCCAAACACTAACAAAGTTCTCTTCATTTTCTCAGACGAAACAAGTGGGACTGAATACTAAATACAGGGTTTGGCTTCTGAGCAGAGTGCTACTGAATACTGCATCATGCGAATAAAGCAACTTGACGTGAGTGGGCGAGTGAGGTGCGTGAGTAAGTGAGGTGTGTGTGTGTGTGTGTGTGTGTGTGTGTGTGTGTGTGTGTGTGTAAGTGAGTGAATAAGTGAAGTGTGTGCGGGTGAATGAATGAATGAGTGAGGTGAGCGAGTTGCTTTTACAGCGTTCACATTGAACAAAAGTCTGTTAGAAGTATGCTGACCAGTGGCTTAGCGAGCTTTTTCTATGAGGCCGCAACGTTATCCATCACTTTTTTCATTACATAAATAAATAATTTATTTTTTACCTATGAAATATGTCAAGTCATCCCAAGTCAAAGAGGTGAAGTCCGAGTGAAGTTATTTATTTAAGTCAAAACTGAGCTGCAAGTCATTTCTAATTGGGCAAGCCGAGGCTGATGTCATCAAAATCATGACTTGATTCCGATTCGGGTACAAGTCATGTGACTAGAGTCCACACCTCTGGTTTGCAGTGTGTGAAATACACATTCTTCAGCCAAGTTAAGCGCTTGTTTTAAAAGCTCATTGGAAAGGCTAGGGGGGTAAATATGACGTCATACCTGCATCATGCTTTTGTCTGAGTACATGAGCTCAATGGTCCTGTGGATCCGGGATATACTGCTCTGAAGATCTGTAAAGAAATAACAAACACACCACTCTTCAGTACCCAAACCGTATCAAACACGTGTGTGGTTATGTGTGTGTGTGTGTGTGTGTGTGTGTGTGTGTGTGTATACGTGTGTATGCATGTGTCTGTAACTGTTTGGCACCCCTTGAGGACCCTAAACTGTTGTGTGTGTGTGTGTGTGTGTGTCTTGTAACCTCACCTCGTGTGTCATTCTCCACCTCACTCCTCCAGCGGTGCAGGCACCCCTCCAGGACCCTGAGCTCGTCGTCTGAGATGTGGCGGGGGGCGGGGTGCATGGGCAGGTTGGGGGGCAGGCAGGACTGGGTAAAGGGCTTGAAGGGGGGGGTCTTCTGCTGGGAGGGGGGGGCGGCACCCTCCACGGACCCTGACGCACCCTGCTCCGCTGGGCTGCAACACAAGGAAGGACTCGCTGAAAACAGGGACAGCTCAGCGCTTCCGCTAGGATTCTCTCTTGCCGGCCCAAACACGTTTCAAACTTACCAACGCATGTTTAAATAACAATCTACGTGACAAACGTTTATTCAAATCTGATGCAACCAAAAGCTGTCAAACTGTCCTGCTTAGCACCCATAGAAGTGAAACTAAAGAAGTAAAGACGTAAAACTGAAGAAAGGAACTTAAGCTCAGCTTTAAACGCACACTTATCCAAGCATTCCAAGACGAAAATGACCACAGATGTGCATGTCGTATTAGAGAAAGGTCATGATGCTATTAGAATCAGTTTGAGAACCAGTTGAAAGGTTTTCAGTTGATTTTCGGAGATTGTTAAGAAATAGACAATAGAGTAAAGAAATGAAAACAGCAGTTATTGTGCTGTGTATACGTAACATGAAATACAGACACACTGGTTACACTTGGAGGAAAAGACAGTGCCTCTCCAGCTAAATAAAATATACTGCTTGTTTAGGGGAAAGCAAACGGACAATACTACTGCAGTGGGCAGTAAGGCACTTTCTAGAATACTAACACCTTTCATGCACAGCTGCTGTTTATAGGCATAGCAAAGGAAAGAAAGACAATGGAGCCCTCATATCAACAGTAAAAGGAGACATTAATCTAAATGATGAAAAGGTCGTACACAAACTAAAATTACTACAGATAAAACAGTCGCCGAGTGACGTTGAAGAGCACAATAATCTCAGTAATCAGAGTCATGAAAGAGAAACAAGCCTCCACCTTCATGTTCAATTTGAAATCACCAAAATTATGCAACATTCTCACAAACATCTTCAAATCAGCCGTTACAGTGATATGTGTTAAGGTACAGTGAGTAAGTGAAGTGAGTGAATACCTTGTGTGTGGGGGAGGCTGTTTTGCCGTTGCTCCACTAGGGGGCGTTGCCGAGTCGATGTCTTCTACCGGGGATGTGCAGACGGGCTTACTGGAGGCAAACTCCAGGGCGTACTGCAGGACGTCTGCCAACGGGAACCTCTTGGGGCCTGACCCGTAACTCAGATACCTACGGAGCAAACGGATAAAACACACTGACCCTGAAAACCAGCCTGACGCCACACACAGGCGCAAACGCAGAGACCGTAGCCAGCACGGCCAGCTTTGACTGAAAAGCTTTTATTGTATTTGCATACAACGCAATTTGGAGCGCTGCTTCTGTTGGTGCCACGAGGGACAACATATAACGACACAACAATACAATAAGCTAAAAAAGATTAAGACTACAGCAAAGTGCAGTGGTATAGAGTACAAGTACCTAAGGTACGTTGCAAATAAATAAGAGTAACAATCGCCCATGGGGGCCTCTTAAGTCTTAAGCTATTACAGAGGCTTGTCCCCATTATGATCTGAACTTTGGGGCTCCTCGCTTGAGAAAATAATGAGAGCAGAGCCAGAGCGCTGCCGTCCCGCTGCGGCCTGGTTCCGTCCCAGATCTGGGCCAGGTCCGGCTGGCGTGCAGGCCGAGACCCGTACCTCTCCAGGCGCTGCTGCAGAACAGTCAGGTGCTCCTTCAGCCTCCGGATCTCCTCGCGCTTGATCCGCGTGATGTCCCGGTTCTTGTCCATGTACCTGCAGTATGGAACACGGTATGGTCAGGTGATCGGCGCAGATGGAAAACAACCTGTGGAGAGCTCTACTACAGTTGTACTATACTATTGTACTATAATGTTACTAATTATCAACCCATTTCAATAATTTCACCCTCTGATGAGAGTGAAATGGTAC
This sequence comes from Clupea harengus, assembly GCF_900700415.2. Taxonomy (NCBI): domain Eukaryota; kingdom Metazoa; phylum Chordata; class Actinopteri; order Clupeiformes; family Clupeidae; genus Clupea; species Clupea harengus. Next base: position 23,493,402 of record NC_045159.1, on the reverse strand, counting down.
ATGATGAGACTAAAGTAATAATTATTTGTGTTTCTTAAAAATACATAATCCACCAAAACAAACTCAAGTCAACAAACAAACAAACAAACATGTCACTCAAAAAACAAAACAAACTAAGTCAACACACGAACAAACAAACAGATTGTTAATGCAGTGTGGCTGCGGACCTGTCCATGTAAAGCATGGGTGGGAAGTCCAGTTTGTTGTGGATCTTCTCCGGTCGCCCCAGGGCCTGGTTGAACTCAAACCTGGACAGCTCAAACGTCAGCACGGGCGGCAGCTCAGTGAACCAGTGCTGATGGGAAACACACAGAAGAGATTATATACACTTTTCCCCACAGTCATTCATCCACATATTACATGTTACACAAATCATCTGAAACGCCCATCTCATACACTTAGACCATTTTTACTTTTAAATCTCTTTAAATTCAACCTCTTGAAAACCATCTGCCTTTGGAACAATACTGGTGGCACAAAAATAAAAGCTGTAAAAAAAAAAAAGGTTTTGATTCTTTTCCCCACAAAGTAATAAAAGGGAAAGTTCTGCATCTTAAGTATTATGTTATCAAACACTCTGCACTCTTAAATCTCCTGCATCACATTCTCCTAACTCAAATGTCATAACTGCATGTTCTCATTCACTCTGCACTCTTAAATCTCCTGCATCACATTCTCCTAACTCAAATGTCATAACTGCATGTTCTCATTCACTCTGCACTCTTAAATCTCCTGCATCACATTCTCCTAACTCAAATGTCATAACTGCATGTTCTCATTCACTCTGTACTCTTAAATCTCCTGCATCACATTCTCCTAACTCAAATGTCATAACTGCATGTTCTCATTCACTCTGTACTCTTAAATCTCCTGCATCACATTCTCCTAACTCAAATGTCATAACTGCATGTTCTCATTCACTCTGTACTCTTAAATCTCCTGCATCACATTCTCCTAACTCAAATGTCATAACTGCATGTTCTGAGCCAAGAAAAGCAGAGCAGCTGCAAAGCTGCCTTAAGCCAAAGGTCTCATTATCATATTCATCGTTTCATCGGGTTTGTGTGTGCTTGGACAAACGCTCGGTGTCCATCAGCGGGACCACACTCCTCTCCTCCGAATTGGGTGTGATCCATTGGCTGCGCCCTACATCCATATGTGCCTGGCAGTGCAAACACAAGCTTTGGCGTCGCCCGCAGCGGGTCAGCCGCAGTCCGCAGAGCCAGAGCCAGAGCCAAGAATGGGTACAGATAGTACCGGACTCTGGAACGGAACCAGCCGTGTTGTGGTGTGGCTCCACACCAGATCAGAACAGGGGGTCAGGGAGCAGACCCAGACAGCTGTGGACACCAGAACACAGAGTCTACCTCTCTACTGCGCTAGAGCCATGGTTCCGCTTTAGCCAGAACACAGAGAGTCTACCTCTCTACTGCGCTAGAGCCATGGTTCCGCTTTAGCCAGAACACAGAGAGTCTACCTCTCTACTGCGCTAGAGCCATGGTTCCGCTTTAGCCAGAACACAGAGAGTCTACCTCTCTACTGCGCTAGAGCCATGGTTCCGCTTTAGCCAGAACACAGAGAGTCTACCTCTCTACTGCGCTAGAGCCATGGTTCCGCTTTAGCCAGAACACAGAGAGTCTACCTCTCTACTGCGCTAGAGCCATGGTTCCGCTTTAGCCAGAACACAGAGAGTCTACCTCTCTACTGCGCTAGAGCCATGGTTCCGCTTTAGCCAGAACACAGAGAGTCTACCTCTCTACTGCGCTAGAGCCATGGTTCCGCTTTAGCCAGAACACAGAGTCTACCTCTCTACTGCGCTAGAGCCATGGTCAGTCATGGAGCCACGGGAGAACCGTCCCAAGCTGCAGTAGATTCTGGAACCCATCCTGCCTGGTTCTGGCGATGGTCTGTACAGGGTCAGGACTGGTTCTGTTTGGGAGAGAGCTAGCGGGAGGGGCCAGACAGATGGCATCATACTGCAGTCATGCCCCTAAGAATACCACTCCCGAGGAGAGGGCTGGCATCCTGCATGGCTGCCTTCACTAGCTGTGGGTGGGTAAGGGAGGGAGGGAGGGTGTGTGTGTGCGTATGTGTGTGAGAGAGGGAGGGAGTGTGTGTGTGTGTGTGTGTGTGAGACAGGGAGGGCGAGAGTGTATGTGTGTGTGTGAGACAGGGAGGGCGAGAGTGTATGTGTGTGTGTGTGTGTGTGTGTGTGTGTGTGAGTGAGTGAGTGAGTGAGTGAGTGAGTGAGTGAGTGAGTGAGTGAGTGAGTGAGGTAGGGAGTGTATGTGTGTGCGTGTATGCGTGCGTGTATGCGCGCGTGTGTGTTTGTGAGAGAGAGCGAGGGAGGGTGTGTGCGTGTGAAGGTATGGAATCTGTTGTACTCAGAGGAGTAGACTTGCACTGTGTACATTTATTTTATTCATCTGACCTTCATTTACCCAGGGAAGATTTACAGCACTCTGGTCTCTCTGGAACACCCTGCCACACACAAGCTTACGCGCACACACACACAGGCAGGCTCGCGCACGCGCACACGCACACACCTGCCATTCAAACAGGCCTTTGCCATTCAGGCTTCAGTACTTTAGTTTTCATACAAACAGACACATCGCAGCAATTCTGCACCTTCATCCATATTGGGGCATTGCCCTAACTTTCACATAAATAAGAGAAAATATCTGAATCTGTATCTGAAAATATCAGAGTATCTGCTGCTCTGAACTTCAGTTTACTCCACTTAATGGATGGAAAAGCATCAGCAATGACCGGAGTAAAATAATTGGGTAACTATGCAGTTTAACCACCATCATTACAATGACATTACCTAGTCCTAAACAGCTTATGGCCAACGCCATATGACTTAAGTCATAAGAACTATATCCAATAACTCTTATCATGTGATCATTAGTCAACAGACTGGATGCGAGACTATGTGATATACTTACAAGCAGTTACAGCAGACATCATTTTGAAAGCGGTTTGGCCAATTATCAATAATAGTCACATGACACTGGTAAAATCAAGACAGGCTATGCGCCTGGACACGGCTATATCAGTTTTATGACTGAAGGGTTCAAATAAAGGGTCACCATGATTCACACTAATTTCACACTTGGTGCTGTCGGGTTGATGTCTTACAGTTATCTCACACACACACACACACACACACACAACCACACACCCGCACACCCGCACACCCACACTCTCCCTCTCACCTCCTGCCCAGAGCGGGCCGAGTTCTCGGCCGAGTGAAGGGATTCAATCTCGCCCTCCACCATGGCCGCCTCCAGACACTCGTGCAGGTCCCTGAAGCCGTTTACCTGCAGAGGGTACTGGCCAAACATCTCTGTGTTCTCAAACTTCTTACCTGGGGGGCATATAGATTACTGCATCATTTCAGGGTCAGAAATCAAAAAAAGTCTTAAAGGAAAATGCCTCAGCAAGTTACAGTCAACTCCGCCCCAGTTCACCATCACTCACCCTCCAGAACGCCCACTGCCACAAACCGGCCGTAGAACAGCTCCACCATCGGGTTCTTTGGCTCTCTGGGTTCTCTGTGCAGGGAGGGAGGGAGGTGAAATGTGAATGCTGACAAGATAACAGAACGTTGTGGCAGATGTGAAGATTTCCTTTTTCATACTTCAGGCATTAAAACTGGGAATGACCACAGCCCAAAACAGCTTAGAAGTGGTGGAAAGAATTAGACTAAAACTTAGACTAGAATTAGATCAAACTGATTGATATTTATAATTTTGGCATCACATAAGCAACCCAAGTAACTGCACTTTTTGTTACATGAAGGGTAGAACACACCATATACACCTGTCAACTAAGACCAGTGCTGCATATACAGACTTGGATTGCATATTACATATACATAGAAAGGTTCTCAAATGATTTTTTATTTTTTAAAGATAGTGGGTACAGAAATACTAAATTGAAACCCTCTGCATATTAAACCACACTGACAACCCTGGCCTTTCCTTCCTGTCTGTCTGTCTGTCTGTCTGTCTGTCTTTGGCAACAAACGCCAGTGCGGTGGTGACGACACTCCAAATGTCTCAGCGCCACGCTGCGAGAGGCACAACACTGAGCTCAGTCTGCTCTCACCGTCAGGTCTGCAGAGGCTTCAGATGGCCTCACAGTCTGACATTGACTTTGACTCCCTGCCACATTTTCTATGTTAACTCACTTTGGATTAAAAAAAAAAAAAAGTCTGCTAAATGAATTAATGGAGCTGTGTTCCACAGAAAATGCCATGGAGACACGAGAATATAATGCGCTCTCCTTCACAAACAAACCGTTCTTAGAGACAGAGTGCACAGCAAAACATCCTCTCTTCCTCTCTGAGGAAAATACTATTTGCTCTACGACAAAGATGGAAATCACACAAATGCATTACAGTCAAGCCTGTGCTGTACATCAAGATGGCCTCAAGTCCTACATTTGTTCAGATATTTTATGAGTATATGATGACTCATGCATATTTGCATTTACGAGGCTTTTATTTATATGGAAGACGCTTGAGTGCGGCATATTTACATGTTATCAGTCTGAGAGTCTTCTGGGAACAAATCCATGAGCTTGGTGCTGCAGGAACCCTGCCCTAGTGCCTGGACAGCAGTGTGTCTGGATTGAGCAAAGAATGACTCATTTGTATGTTTAAGGCAGCAGTACGGGGTTTTGTCTCAAACTAGCGAGCCAGTATAAAAACATGTCAAAAGAGGCAATGTTTTTGCGTACTGTTGCTTTAACATGAGGGGACATTTGCAATGAGGAAAATGGGAAAAGGAGTGCCCTATTCAAACAGGTAGATGTTTATGAGATTTACCTGGCTTCTTCTGCTGTCACCTGAAAGGCATCTTCCAACCAGTCCAGCAGCTTGTGGGTAAACTCACACACGTCCTGCTGTTGACACACACACACACACACACACACACACACACACACACACACACACACACACACACACACACACACACACACACACACACACACACACACACACACACACACACAAATATATCAACCAGTCCAGGCTATATTTCTTTGAGGAAAACGACTTCTAGACACATCTTCCTATATTGTAATTATGGTGGCATTTAAAGTTTTACAGTGCTTTACGGTGGTTTCCTTTTTGGAAATGACCATCGCTGAATGGAGAGTAAACAACGTTGCTTTGTTTCCCTGTCTTGTTAAAGGGTCTCAGGACTGAGGGTTTGGTGTAACCTCTCTGACTGAGGGCTGTGGGTCTGTGTGTTTGTACCTGCTGGGAGTCTGAGGGCTGTGGGTCTGTGTGTTTTTACCTGCTGGGAGTCTGAGGACTGGGGGTCTGTGTGTTTGTACCTGCTGGGAGTCTGAGGACTGTGGGTCTGTGTGTTTGTACCTGCTGGGAGTCTGAGGACTGTGGGTCTGTGTGTTTTTACCTGCTGGGAGTCTGAGGACTGGAAGGCCTCCTGCAGGATCTCCACAGCTCTGGATGGGTCCACATACTTCCTGTTAGAGCCCACCATCAGAGAGAAGAGATTCCTCAGCTCCTGCATGAAGGGCAGGTTCCTGCGCTCCTGCGGGGCAGACAGAGAGGCTGGTCATGTGACTACAGAGAGGCTGGTCATGTGACATTCCGTATGACTACACTAATTTAAGGGCACAGAGAAGGATCATGTGACATCGCATGTGACTACTTCCCAAAACCAACAAACCTCCAGACCACCGACCCAAGACCACGGCAAAGGAAATATTTGTCTGGTATTTGTGTGTGTCTGGTCTTTAACATTTGTTTAACATCAGTTCATTAACATGAACCTCTAGTGTGGCTGTCAACACCACTGGCTTTTTTTCCATGTTAAAGGAATTGGTAAGAGTGCGGCCGAACATTTGGGACATGGATAAACAAAAAGAATGTTATCAGACAAGACCTCAGTCTTATACATATGAGCAGTGCTGAAGTTCAATGACAACACAGGAGAGAAGAGGAAGAGAGGGAGAGAGAGAGAGAGAGAAAGAAAGAAAGAAAGAGAGAGAGGGAGGGAGAGATGGAGGGGGAAAAAAAGATCCTCATCAGCTCTTAGAACCAAGATTGGGTTCACATCAGAGAAGTGCTTATATTGATAACGGATTATGGGCTAAGTCCTCAGAGAGCTTCAGTGGAGGCGGCGGTGGAGAAAGCTGGGGAATTGGACAGAGTGTTCAATCTTGGCCTGGCAGCCTCTATAGTGACTGCGGCAGCTTAGCTGAGCTGAGATTAGAGGCACAGGGGTGGGGGGCTGCTGGGGTGGGCGCACAGGGGTGGGGGGCGGTTCGGCAGGGGCGACACGCAGAGGATTCACATCGTAGCTACAAGGAGGATAAATCAACATGGGATCACAGAGCCTGGCAAAGAGCAGATCATTATCACTGCATGATATTGACACACACAAAAAACATCTGTATATAAAGCTTTTCTTAATTTCTTGGGTCTTAGTAGCTCAGAAAAAAAGAAAAAGGGGTATCTTCACCAGGCCTCCAATCGGCTTGAGTTATAGCTGTTAGCGGTGGAAACGGGTAACAATGTATCTGGGTGAGATTTTCTTTAAAGATAGGGACTGAATTTGAGATAAGAAATAAAGTACACACACAGAAATGTCGTTTTTCCAGGCAAAAGAGCAGTGCTCGTCATTTGTTAACACCTTCATAAGGCATCAGATAATCTAAATAGGCGATTGATGCTGGTCATTTCTTATGAAATATTACCCATGGCTGCTCTAAAATTCATGCTACCTACTGTAGCTTTACCTATGTAGCTTGTTGGCTCCTGATCTTACCTTCTGATTGCGCGGCGGGTCCTGAGCACGTGCAGCCGGGGAGTAGTGTAGAACAAGCCTCTGGAACTCCAGCAGGTTGAACAGGGACTGCAAACAAACAAGGTCAACAGAAGAAAATGTTCAGTCGTGACACACTAAACCAGGGGTTTTCAACAGGTGGTCCGCGGCGGCATTACAGGGGGTCCGCGACATGAGCCTATGTTGATCAGGTCACCATTGAATTTTTTTATTTAAAAAAAAAACACTTTGGTATTTCAACACATTTCCAGATTACACTTTACAAACACACACACGCGCGCGCGTGCGTGCAGGCACATCAGTGGGCCGCAAATTACTTTCTAGTCAGAATGGTGGTCCCTGGGACAAAACCAGTTGAAAACCCCTGCCCTAAACGACCACTCTCATTGGCATTTCAGCATCCATTCTGTGGGACTATGGCTCTTATAGAGAACCAAGTTCCCAGCAAGTCAACTCTAAATACACAGTGTGACTTAAATGAAAATACCAGACATGAGTTTGATGTTGCAATCCTGTGGGAAACAGTGTGAGGGGCACCCATGATGTCAAATTTGCTTCAGTGGTAGCATGTTAGCTACTTCCTGTTTTAGAAACCACATATCTCACAGCATCTTCACTCATGAGAGTCCATCGCTACTGCCTACAGAGCTATTTAATCCACACCCTTATTCGTTATTCAATGCAATTCAATTCAGTTTTATCTATATAGCACCAAAACAAATAAATTGTCTTCATTGTCTTTACAGATCCCAGGGCCTGAACCCCCTTAGAGCAAGCACAATGACGACAAGGGCAAGAGAAAACTCCCTGTTAATCAGGAAGAAACCTTAAGCCGCGGCACATAAGGGAGGCCGCCTCTGCCTGACTAGCCTGCTATGCTCTATGTTCTTTTGCTGCCCAGCCCACAGCCTCTCTGCTCAGGCCCACCGCAGACACCAGATCAGCCATCAACTCCACATTAGAATCGTGGTTCTGTTTCTGTTCTCGTCTAAATCTCTATTAGGGTCAGTTCCTAAATATCCAATCAATTTGAGATGGGTCTTCCTCTGACTTAAAGTGTATCGATTAAGCTAAAACACTTAGCTTCACTATCTTATGCCTCTTATGGGTACGTCAGTTCCTCTCTCACTCTCCCCCTCTCTCCCTTTCCCCCCTCTCTCACACACTCACACACACACACACAGTCATCAGACCATCTGGTCTTGACCCCATAGTCAAGGCTCACTCATTATCTTTGACAGAGAAATAAACATTCAGGCATTTTCACAACAGCCGCTTTGCTGTTTGCATGCACCAACCATTACACAATCTTTAGCAGTCTTTCATTTTGTCATTTTTAGTTGGCCATTTTAAGTACATATTCATTTTTATAATATATAATGCCTGTAAAGCAGATACTATAAATATAAATATTCTAAACATTCAGACAGTGTTAGCTGGCATAAGCTTCATCTATAATAAAAGTTTCAGATAAAAATTCTACTCTTCGTCTACTGCAGCCAGTATGTTTACTCAGCACTGAAGCTACCCCACTGACTTAATTTAGTATTTCCCAAAACTGATTCTCCAATCTGTAGAGCCTCCTTCAGGGTCAGATTACACACAGAAGGCAAACAACATGTGACCATGTCTCCAGTGATCCCAAGGTACATTACATTCATATTAAGTTCACCAGCCAGCAGGGCGTGACCCGCAGTAAATCGACACAAACTGAGACATTTACAACTCCTGGCTTCATTAAATGGGATAACATTAGTGAACCTTTTTATTACAATACATCTAAATCAAAGAAAATAATGCAACTTCTTTTCTTCTTCCATCTTTTTTTGTTTTTTTTTGGACCCACACAAACAAGAGGAGGCTGTGACTGATCTGATCCTCAATCAAATCTCTATGTGGACACTGGTGACATATTAATACCAGTAATTACCTGTAATCAGGTAAGAAATCATATCTTGATACGATGTCTGTTGACTTGGCCAATGATGCACATGTGACGGACGGGCTACAGGTGAGAGACACACCTGTATTACTGCACTGAACCAGCAGGTATTGCCCACGTTCTTCAGTCCAACAGGACAGGTGTCCTGCCTCTTTCTGTCGTAGGGGTTGGGAGAGTCCCTCCATACTTCGGTGTGTGACCTCTTCAAGGTGGCCTTATTCTCTGCTATACTGGCCTCCAATATCCTACAACAGAGCAACATCAAAATCACCACTTAAAATTAGAACACAATCAAAATATCTATCTCCATAACTTCATTTGTAATACTCCATCGTATAATAATGATGCCATGGATTCATTTGAAGCAGTTCGCCATGTTTGCTGAAACACAGTGACATTGTCAAGCTGTAGAAATGACTGCCATACATCCCCAACGCCACACCCCAAATTCAGACACACACTCACAGCAGACAAATACATGCAGACACACACACGGCAGAGAGGAAACACACAGGGCAGAGAGGACACACACACACACAGCAGAGAGGACACACACATTCATCCACACACGGCAGAGTGGACACACACACACACACACACACACGGCAGAGTGGACACACACACACACACACACACACACACACACACACACGGCAGAGAGGACACACACACACATATATCTCTAACCTGCTGATGGCCTGTTCCTCCTCTGTGATGCCGGTCTCCCTGAAGGCCCTGTTCGACTCCTCCAGACTAAGAGCGATGGCTCTCTGAAGGTCATCCTTGTCGTCTCCAGTCAGATCGATCACGTCTGAAATAACAGCCAGAAAAGTGTTCAGCTAAAAAGATCACCAGTAGGCATGGATTGAGGGCTTGTCATACCCTTCAAACTAGCAGCCCTTTTTCAAAAGACCAAGGGAAATGATGTCAACATGTCTTCACTGATGTCAGCTACTCAATATTTCTCTACTGATAATATGCATTCGTATGCCTAGCCACTAACACAGCAGAGTGTTAAGGAACACAAAAACAACCTCTGATTTTTAATAGCAAATTCAACTCCATGGTCTTTATGTCAGTGGAATGGTCTTTACATCGGTGTTAAAACTATGGACATGTTCACTGTTGTTCTGTCAAATGTATGACTAACCAATTAGTCAGTGCTACGTGCCCCACAGAGAAGCACCCATGTGATGCCCTGCAAGGCCAGAAAAAGGGATTTAAATGCCTACTTGTGTCCGCCTGGCTGCCCACGCTGATGTATCGGTCGTTGCCAATCTGTGCCGTCTGGTAGTACGTCGTCTCACACACATTAGGGACCTTGGTGTTCTTCTCAGTCAGAAAGGCCACAGCCTCAGCCAGGTCACCATTGCTGACCTGTCAATTAGATCAGGGACGGCACTTACAACAACAACAATAATAATTGCACTAGTAGTAACAGTAGTAGTAGTCGGAATCATTCAGTTCAAAGTAGAACCACAGCAGAAAAGTAACACAGGATAGCTTCTTTAATTTGTAATTGAGAGCCATATCTATAAGTGTGCTGAGCAGCACCTCAAAGAACCAAGGACATTATACAATATGAAAATAATTTACCTGCAGGGCCTGCTGCAAGAGCTGGGAGTCTGTAGTTCCGGTCACTTCCTTCAGCTGGTTCAGTAGTGTCTAACAGTACACACAAATTGCACAACATTAAAGAGGCATACATGTCTTCATAAAAAAAGGAAAATGTTTCCCTCAAGTAAACTGTCTATGCAACACTACCAAGCAATCACAGAGCCACAGTATGTAACCTGTGCTGATGGCAATGGAAATCCTTTAAACTAAAATGTAACGGGACATAAAAGTATGAAAATGTTTGTTTATGTGTGCATATGTAATTACACTAACGTTATTTTGTTGTCACCGCAAGTGAAATCTTTTTGTGTATGCCGGGTACCAGAGCGCATATTATTTTATTGAGGAAATATCAACTGTTTAGCCTACAGGGAGGTGGACAACATCCTATGACATTTCCATTAAGGACTGTCCACATCCTCAGAGGAAAACAAATATATATATTTCCAAGAGACTGGATGAAAACTCTCATTTTCCGGTTTATGAAATGCCATCATTTGACACTAGTTAGCGGTTCATGCCCCTAAGCTAATAAAGACATTAACAGCAAACATGAAATCCAGCCGTCACTGCTATTACGTAACATGCTAACGCTAGAATGGCTAACAACAATGAGAACCACATTCGTTCTTGACCAGTCTGATCTAAATAAGAATTTATTTTTTTCTATTCACTCTTCACCGTTAGTAAACAGTCAAACACGGTATGTGCCCCCTTATTAGTCAACTAGCTAATCGAACAACCATCTCGTTGCGAACTATATTGAGAAGAAGCCAGGAGAAGGGTGAGATGTAAACAAACGTTTCACAACTGTAACTTGAGTTGGAACCTAACACAGGCACTTTGCCAAACAAGCTTTACCGAGCCAGAGAGCTAACAGGCTAGCACAAATATCGTTGGCCAACCAAGCACACGTTTCACTCGTTTCAGTAGTTTTGCTGAGTGTCGCTGTCAGTGTAATTCAACGTTATAACCGAGATCGGTATACGTTTACAAAGCCTTTCAGTACCGTTAGGGTGTAGTTAATGGGCAGGACAGGAGCACAAACAAAGACTAATGCCACCTTGAAATCATGTTGCATTTAAAGTTTTGTATTAAAGACAGCACAACAGTAACGTTAATTGGCCAAATCAGATATGACTAACTTAGATCAGCCATCAAATCTTGTATAACATTAACTTAGCTGCGATAGCTAACTAAGGTCAATCGTCCATCGCAAAGAATTCCAGAATTGACATTACGTTGGCGTTACCGACGCTGGCATAAAAAAAAGTAGCGACCCTACTTTAAAGACAGAAGTATGACAAGGATTTTTCTGAATAAATTAACTCTTTAAATACGTTAATGCTGGGTTGCTTAGTTATCAAATATTGAATTCACCCTTTAGTCAGTGCCCACCCAACCCATGTAGCTAGTGTAGATAACATGATTAAGGTAACTGGCTAGCGATATATATCCATTTCCATGCAAAACATCAACGTAAACCAGGATCACATGTCAAAAACCATTAACGGACCAGCCGTGTCGTTGATGCATCTATGACAAATGTTTATATACAGAATGTTTATTGCTACAACCATTGACAACTTACAATAATAATAGCAAAGGACTAGCGTTACCTAATGTGAGCTAGCTAGTCAGCAGTTTATTGCGCTGAAAAACTTGGCTAGCAAGCTAGTAAACCTTACCATTACCTAATGTAGCGATTGTTCTTATAACATAACCAATTATCTAACTGAGACGTTTACGGACCATGACGCCTTGATATTGTTATTTGACTTAAACTATTGAGTGAGCTACTGTCCATTTCAAAACAAACTTAGGCGTGTCATTTGTTTATTTGGCCAACGTTGACGTAAGCTATCTGCTTGCTAGCTAATTACGTAGCGAATAGCTGGCAGGGGTGTTCTGGTGAAGTTGCCATCTAGCTTGCTACATTGAGTGCACCGTGCAATAATTATAATTAACAGAAGCAACACGACAGTGCAGCTCACTACTGGTAAGAAACACAAGAGACATATCGGCGACAGTTTTGTTTGGGAAAAAAATCACATTCAGTTATAGCATGATGGATTGCTAGCTGGCTAGCTAACTTTCCTTTGCAGATCCTGGCGCAGGGTAAATAGCTATCGCTAGCTAGCTTCTGTGAGTTACTCATAAGCGTATGGACTTCACATACCTTCTGCGAATGCTGCTGGAGGACATTCTGCTCCACGGTCATGGCCGGTTACAATTTAAAAAAATAAAATAAATTAAAATCTGTTGTAAAACATGTAGTTTAACCAACTAAGATACGTTAGCTAATATGTCCCCCTACTTATCAGCAGTAGCGGGCGCCATGGGAAATGCAGTCATGGGGGGGAAATAGCTACAAATGCAGTTGGCAGGCTTTCCGTGTATTTCTTCTTCTTGCTTTTAGGCGGAACTGGGCGCTTTTGCAGCCCATTGCTGCCTCTCACCGTCAGTTGATGGAACTAATTACTCAGAAATAGTCATGAAGTCTCGTAGTTGGAGAAAACACGTAGAACTGCTCTTTGTACTGCAGGTTCTCCTCCTAAAATTGTTTCCAGTGAATATGTGTCCTTACCAAACTACAGTTGAAGAATGTGCAATCTAGAATTGCATGTTTTGGCCCCCATCACAATCAGAAAACTACACTAATCACTCCTGCCTTGTCAACCCAATGTAATGCCCTTAATAATGGCACTAATTCTGCTGTAAATACTGAAACTGAATAATTTACTCAAATCTGAAGTGAGGGCGGCAGGCCTACTGTATTCCGAATCCAACCTAGCTCTTTTGGAATCCCTGGAACCATAATAATAATAATAATAATAATTAAATTTTGTATAGCGCTTTTCTATATACCCAAAGTCGCTTTAACATTGTAGGGCAAGCAAGACAAGACAACAGTAAAATATAAGAAAAAGGGTCGAACAAAACAGACAAACAGAACATTATATAAAAAAGAAAAGTAGCAACTAAGTCTATTAGTGGAGGGGAGGGAGCAGGGGATGGTCAGGTGAAGGCGAGGTTGAACAGGTGAGTTTTGAGGGAGTGTTTAAATAGTTCTATGTTGGGAGCCAGGCGGATGGGGAGAGGGAGGTCGTTCCAGAGGGAGGGTGCAGCAGCAGAAAAGGCCCTGTCACCCCAGGTCCGGCGCTTAGTCCTGATGTTTTTGAGAGTGTTTGCGCTGGCGGACCTGAGGAAACGGGTAGGGGCGTGGAGGGGGAGGAGGTCAGGGAGGTAGGAAGGGGCCAGGTTATTGAGGGCTTTGAAGGTGATGAGTAGTATTTTAAAGTTGATCCTGTGTTTGACCGGGAGCCAGTGGAGGTTTCGGAGGACCGGGGTGATGTGTTCATAGCGGCGGGTGGAGGTGAGCAGGCGAGCGGCAGAGTTTTGGACATATTGAAGTTTATTGAGGACAGTGTTTGGGGAGCCATATAGAATGCTGTTACAGTAATCCAGTCTGGAGGTTATGAGGGCATGAATCAGAGTTTGGGTGGTGGCGAAGGACAGAGAGGGCTGGAGGCGTGCAATGTTCTTGAGGTGGAAGAAGGCGGTTTTGGTGACGTGGTTGGCGTGGGGTAAGAAAGAGAGGGTGGGATTTAAGATGATACCAAGGTTACGGACCTGGGTGGAGGGGGTGATGGTGGAGCCGTCAATGTTGAGGGAGAAAGTCTGGGCTGAGTGGGTGAGGTGTTTTGGGCCGATAATGAGTATTTCAGATTTATTGCAGATGAGTTTGAGAAAATTTTGTTGCATCCAAGATTTAATATCAGCAAGGCAGATGGTGAGAGTGGAGTGAGTGGTTGAGGTGATGGTCTTAGATGAGAGGTAGAGTTGGGTGTCGTCAGCATAGCTATGGAAGTCGAGGCCGTGGCGACGGATGATTTGTCCAAGGGGAAGGATGTAAATGATGAAGAGGAGGGGACCAAGCACGGAACCTTGGGGAACACCGTGGGTGACTGGGGAGGTGGAGGATTTACAGTTGTTTATGGAAATGAATTGATGTCGGTCTGAGAGATAGGAGGTGAACCAGGAGAGGGCAGTGTCAGTTATGCCAAGGAAGTGCTGGAGACGTGAGAGGATGATGGAGTGGTTGATGGTGTCAAATGCGGCGCTAAGGTCATCCATATATATTTGCAAGTGGGAGCCCCAGTGTTGCTGTAGGTGCCTTTCAACCACTCTTTTAGGACTCACATAGTCTGTTAATCTCCCCATGACCCTCAAATCTACATCAACCCCTTGTTAAAAGCCACTTTCCAACACATGGGGGCTCCCACCAACACATTACTAATCTTGCTCCCTCTCATCTTTTTGCATGGTATTTTTTGCATGGCATTTCTATCATTAACCCCTCTAAATTCCCAATGCTCCTTTAGTATGTCTTTGGTAGGAATGATTGGGTCATGTCCTCTCAGTTTCAATCCAAAATGCATTGTAAATTTAATTCGGCGTAAACTCAGCAGTGTCTCCCCCATTTCAGCTAACAGAGCTAGGGCGAGTTAACCCTGAGATCCTTTGTCTGTGCCACATCTAATTTATTCAGCATGGTTGAAGCTGCTGAGCCAAACACCAAATACCCATAATCAGAAACAGATCTAATCATAGCTATTTAAAGCTATTATAATATACAAGGTGTCCCTATCAGCAGCTCAAGAGCATCCTGAGATACATCGCATCAAATTAATAACTTTTTCACATTTCACTTTAGTCTTCTCAATGGTGGACTTTCCATCTTTGTATTTGATCAAATCACACTCTCAAATTTAAAAAAGGGCACTCTCTATTGCAACGCCTGAACTGATTTCCTCTTTCACCTATATTTAGTTTTCTTAACTGAAATCTTGAACCCCCATTCATTAGCCTACAGCACCACTTTATCCAAGGCTACCTGGATCTGCTTTATTATACTAAACATTCTACCTTTTACCCCAGCATTAATTTAATCAAAAGCCCTTCTCTCCTCAGTGAGTCATAGGCTTTTTCAATATCTAAAATTGCTGTAACCTCTGCCCCTTTAGTAACTAAAGCCTTCTTCACTTCTAAATCCAACATTAATGCAGAGTCCATCTTTGATCACCAAAATCTAAAGCCACTCTGATAAGGAACAAAAGACCCTTTCCTTTCAAGAAAATGCACCAACCGGTCTGTGACCCTTCTCTCCATAATCTTGCATAATACAGCTGTTAATGCTGTAGGCCCATATGACCCCAGTCTTGATGCTTCCGTTCCTGGCTTTAACATTGACATCACCACAGCACGTTTCCCTTCCGGGGGGGACTTCCCCTTTCTCCCATACAGAATTTGTTAAAGACAATAGCTCTTCTAAGGCTAAATCCCCCACGTTTTTTAAAACACTAGATCCCAGCCCATCTTTACCTAACCCTCCTCCATAACCTGCTTTAGTTCTTACATTGCGAAAGAAACATGAATTGGCTCTTTATTATACATTTATTATACATTATTTATGATGAGTCTGTTTAAAATTAAACTCTGTGGTTATTTGAATTATGGACAGCCTGAAAGACCTTAACAAACATGTGAGCCTTATCCACATCACTTATGGCTTCAACTCCATTATCTAGTAACCAGGCCAATGCCCTCCTGTGTACTACTGACCACACTTTACTGAGAGGGGTTTCGGGCTGTAATGTCTCACAACATATCCGCCAGCTGTTCTTTTTAGCCATTGCAATAACTCTACGAGCCGCTGCCCTTAACCTCTTGTACTCAATTGCATAAAGCTCTACTGGATATTTTCTAAGCTTACTAAATGCCTGATTCCTAGCTGCAACTGCCTTTGTGCAGGCCTTGCTCCCCCAAAGGACCAGCCTTTTTCTTCTTAAGTGTTTCTTTCTTTCCCTTTTTTTCATAGCAGCGCAATGATTTGCTCCACAAAATGTGGAGCTCCACTCTCTTAACCCTCCTATTATGTTTGGGGTCAATTTGACCCCATTCAATGTTTAACGTCTCTAAATAAATGTTTGACATAATTTGTTTTGCTTCATATTTAATGACTTTTCCTAATTTAATGGGGACAACTGGGTAAACACAAAATTAACATGATGATATGTTTTCAATGTCCTGTACACATACTTTACGCATAGGTGTTGTTTGGGGTCAATTTGACCCCAGGCTGTTTTAATTGTATAAAATATATAAGAAATATCAACTTTTTTCATCACATTGTTACTTTTCTTGATAAAAGAAATAGTTTTTTATTCCAAATGTTATAGATAACAACAATATGTACTTAGAAATAATATGAAGCCATAAAAACACCAGAAGGATATCTCTTTCCAATTTTAGGTCAATCAGTGAGATTTTATGGGGATCTGCATATTTCTCCATAGTCGCGTAACATGTATTCTGGATGTATAAAGGGAGTGGGTGGGGATATTGTTTTATTTTTAAGGGCTATTTAGGTAGTCAACAAGCAAACCTAAAGTACCTGACACATAAACTTGGGTAAAAAAAAATATTATAATCATTTTTTGGAGGTTTAAATTGCTGGGGTCAAATTGACCCCAAGCATAATAGATGTGGGTAAAATTTGAACATAATAGGAGGGTTAAGTTAACATTGCTATTCATATCACAAATGATTTCTGAACATTTCTCCTCTAATTGTTCGCAGTCAGCTCTGGCAAAATAAAAATTCTGAGGACCTCTTCTTACCTCACTGACTAGAGTTCTACCGAAACTACTCAATATGGGAAATAAATCACTTACCACTGAGCTCTGACCTAAACCGTCCCCTGCCCCACTGCTGGCTAGTTCATCTGAAGCTATAGTTAAACCAACACGTTTCTGAACCACTAACTATTTGAAAAAAGTCTACCGTCATTTATGATAGTTATCCTGCCTCTGACACGCCATACCTTAATCATTATACATTCCACGTGTGCCTCAACTAACCATGATGACACCAATTTCTTTTTTATTTTAATATAACGCCAAATAAAAGATTGGGGTCAAATCAGGCAGATGAATGGGTCTATGTGTGGTCTCAGTAAAGATCAGAAGGGAGAACGTATTGCTCCTATTAAAAATACTGATATTTGTAGTTCCAGGTCACTCTAGTTCATTTTAGATTTATTATCATAATATATACGTATATACTGTATATACATTAAATATATGTATAGGATATGATACGGGATGTTAACTGTAGAGGACAGATAAAGAGAGTAAGATGGAGAGGAAGACTGAGGCTGCAGTCTTAACCACCAGATGGCGATGTGATACTTCACTGCAGTGTGACTTTTAACTGAGCTGTGGAGGAAACGTGAAACTGTATAAGAGGGCATGGAAAGATCTTCAGGCCATTAAGTACTGTGCATAGACTCGCTCTATCAGTACAAAAGTAATAGAGAGTAGAATAGAGACTTTCATTTCTCGGAATATTCTATTATGGTGAACATTAACACCTCAGTAAAAGATCATGGTACAATGTGACCTGGGCCATAAAGATCATGGTGCAACTTGACATGCAACATAAAAGCACACTGAAGTTATAGTTGATAGTTAAAGGCGCAGTACGCCATTCTAATCCCAGAAACCTTTGGTCAAATTAAGCTAATTGCTCTTCACACTTCTCTAGCTGTCTGTTCAATGTTTGATTATAAAAGCTCAGTCCTGGCTCTGTAAATAGGAAAAACCATAAACAATCCTAGCAAATCAACATGGTGTTTCAGGAGCATGGAAGGGAGGGTTGTAATTTGATTGGCTGTTGAGCACAAATATCAACAACACACACACACAAATGAAAAATGTATTGTAAAACAAAAATGATGGAGACCCATGATTTGCCATGTCTGACAATACTGCATGGTTCTAACACCATTACATTTGGTATTACCAGACATTCCCCAGAAATATATTTTTGACCTGAGTATTGACATGTAGTTAAAGCGTAATTACTTACCTGTGTACACAATAGATAACAAAATAGTGATTCCTCCTGAGTGTTGTAAATAAATGAGACACGCATACAGAAATGACAAATGCGACACTTAAACACTGAATTTGAATAATTAAAATGTTCCTGTAACGTTAACCTAAGACTTCATACAATAGCAAACCCCAGCTGTTAATAAGTCTTAATAACAAAACATATTCAGATCTTCAGCTACACAGAACAATGGGCTTCCTGCTACAGAGAAGAGTTAACTGCTTCAAGAGGACCCCCTCGAAAATGAGATGCTGCATCTCAAGGGGTTATCCTCCAAACAATAAAAAAAAAAAAAAAAAAAAAAGTCAAGTTTCAGTTTTTGTTGAGAATGATAAATGTCTAGAATTAGTCTTGGTTATGGTAACATATATCAGATATAATTGCATATGTGTAACATGTTTTAATAAACAATATTAATACAATGATATTACACAAAACACAAGAGGCTCAAGTGATAGAGCAAAGTGATAATAATATGAAGGTCATAATAACATCAAGGGGATAATAACCTCAAGGTCATGGGTTTGATAACCAGGGATGACCACATAATGATAATAATGTATGTCTCTTACAGTCACAATGGATTAAAGCACCTTTTAAATGATTAAATGTAAATATGAATGTAAACTACTACAGAATAGATGTTATCAGAGAAAATATAATTAATCGGTGAATGATTATTTTTTTTTAAACTTCAACACACGCCTTTATATCAGTTACATGTGGTGAATGAATTTTCCTTTAATTATTAGACATTTAATTGTGACATTTAACTTTGTTGAAGGTAAAGTCCTTCGAACGTCCTTTCATGCTTTCAAATTCTAGATCCCTGGAGACCCAATTTGGCTCCCACAGAAAATGAAACACCAACTTAAGCCTACCAGGAAAGAAGGCACTCTATTCATTAGAAGCAGGTCGGGCACAAATTTCACAGCTAGCTTTGTTAAATGTTTGTTCAAACCGTAAAATGGAACAAGTGCCGAGAAATCTTCATTTACGTTATAAAATGCAAACATTGTGTGGCCTGAAGTGAAGGGATTGATTGATTGAGCTTAACAACACAAACCCTTCTGTTGTTATTGGTAGGAAGAGTGGGATAATGTCTGTCTGTTGTCGTATTTATGGGGATATTCGAAGAGTCGTGAGGAGAGGCTGGGGGACTCACAGCTGCAGGTCAACAGTTGATCCCCTGGAGCTGTGTCTGCGAGGGGGAGCAAAGGTCATGACCCCTGGGGGAGAGGAATAGAGTTCAGCAGAGATGCCCTCCAGAGCAGTACACAGCGAAGAAGCAAGGAAAGAGTCACAAGCCAGGGGCTTTTTTTTCTTTCTTTTTTTAAAAGCTTATAACATCAAGCCCTTGTTGTGCACTTAAGTCTACTAATAAGAGGACACAGAGGCTGGCACTCTATCATCTCCTCACTTAATTCATTTTTTTTTGTTGGCATAAATTACTATTCAATTGATTCTCCTTAAATCAAGTGGACCTCTGTATGACATCCAGCTCTCTGGCTGCCAGAGGAGGTCGGAATATCAAAGACTGAATCGGAGACAATCGCTTTATTGTCCAGTTTTGAGCCGTGACCTCAGTTTAAACTTGTGACTTGTTCGTTTATTTTCTCCCTCTGTTTTGCAGGCAGAGGAAGCGGGGGTTACTGGCAGGTCATGCGTGATAAGAATCTCTGGCTGGAGAAGTTCAGGGAGAGGAAAGGTTATGCGAAATTGAAGAGAAGAGGAGTCATTAGAGGATAAAAGGGAAGGAGAAGTCAGCGAGCGGGTAACAGTCAGAGTTCAAATACTGTAGGGTATTCACACACACTCACTGTTCAAAATCATTACAGATTTCCTCACACCCTGGACACACATTTTTCTACTCCTTCCCTCCGGCAGGCGCTACAAAACCCTGCATACCAAAACTACCAGACACAGGAGCAGTTTCTTTCCTCATGCCATCACCCTCATATATAGCTGACCAGAATCAGTTCTGATACATCCAAATGTCATTCCCATATGTGATTCACATTACTGTTGTTTCCACACACACACACACACACACACACACACACACACACACACACACACACACACACACACACACACACACACACACACACACACACACACACACACACACACACACACACACACACACACACACACACTTGCACTTGATGTACATTGTTTATCTTTTATATAATCTGTGTATTGCTTGTATATTGTATATTGTCTGTAAATAATATGGACATTGACTGTATATTGTCTGAATTGCTTGAGAGTCACCAACGGCCGGAACCAAATTCCTTGCGTGCTTCAACTTACTTGGCTAATAAATGTAATACATCTTAATCTGTTATCTAATATAAATATATATAAATCCAATCTAATATCTAATATAAATATATAAAAATCGTCAATTAATAAAATTAATCAAACAAATCAATTTATCAATGCCAAGAATATAGTTCACTGAATGGTGGCTGAGATCTTTATAGTTTATAGTTCTACAAGGACACCACACAAAACTACACTGAATAGGTAATGTTGTAAATGTTGTTGTATTTGACCACTCTGGACACACTCTGGACGTTCAGCAGAAATATAGAACCACAGGTGGAAGATCTTATCAACTAACACAGCATCATCAAACCACATGATCTCCCATGATCAAATTTACAGTAAGGGGCTTTGGGTAAAACCACCTGCCTTGACACAAAATGTGCTCGAGAGCTCTCGAGTCTTCAGTGAATCTGATCCGAACCGAATCCGTTTCGGAGTTAGCCTCTGTTTGAGGGTTTTGTCACGGCATGGAGCAGATTAAACGTGAGCGCTCTCTGGCATGTTTGCCTCACGCCAACTCTGCGGTTGCGTACTCGAGGTGTCGTCCTCACGGTCCCTGCTGCCAGCGAGCTATTTGATCTCAGGGTAGCTGAGTATGTATATATTCATTTAAGTCTCCCTTTCAACAGGATACCTGCTGTGCATCCTCGTGGCAGCTCATGATAGCGCTGTGCCATAGGCCTCCAGCTGAGTATCTCAGGGTAACAGCAGGCCCAAAGGTAAGCAGCTCAGAACCTTCACTCCAGCCATAATTCCTCTACATACTGATTAATGCCTTTGGACAAAAGGTGGAGATAGGCAGCTTCTTATAGAAGTCAGTAAGTTTAGAAGCCATGCTCGACGGTTAACCAGATTTGAGTGTGGCAGTTCCCCGGGGGCATATATACTGCTGTCTTCATGTATTTCCTACACTTTCCAAGCTCACTGGAGGAGGAGGACAGACTGCAGCTTTCAGCACTCAGCCCAGAGACTCACACTGAGGTTTGAGAAGTTCAGGCAGGATGGGAAACGCGGGTCAAGCAGGTTGCTAAGGAACTCTTTAGCTACATCAGGAACAGGCTGACCCTGAACTGGGATGCGTTTCCTTGAAAGAGTCCTTGTACAGCTGGCATAGTTAGGTGATAAAGAGACCATTGTTTTTGAACACTCTCTCTCCACGGTTACCATTGAGGTTGCACAACGATGGTTTCGGAAACACAGTCCTGGTAAATATTTGCCAGTATCGGGCCAAACCAGGGCTAGATATAGCTGTTCCAGGGTCGACTTCTATATGAGAAAGAAATGTAATAAATCTGAAATCTGGATTTGCCCTTCAGAAGTAGTGAGTGAGTGAGCAGTAGTGGTTCCAACTACAGTGGTATGTGAAATGTCCAATAAGACACAGCATGTACAAATCATTTGTATACATCTTCTTTATTTATTTAGGTTGTCAGTGCAAATAAACACCAAAAAATGACATTAAAAAAGAAACAGTATTTCTGGTTGTCTCGTTGAAATTAAAAATGTTATTCACAAACTAAATTAAGTCTTTAATGCACAGTGCAGGCCACCATAATTCAGACTGAAGGGTGGCTCGAATGAAAACAAATGCAAAACAGTAACAGAGCCCTCCACTTTCACGCACTCACACACACACACACACACACACACACACACACACACACACAAACAATGATAAAGTCACATTTGTCATCACAAGTAATTTGAAAGTCAATGATTGTATCAAACATACTGTTGCTGTTATAATAGAACAACCTGCCAAGGATAAAACATTTATTTTACTTTGAGACCCAGCAGTACCCCAATCCCAGTATTGATACACAGGTCCTTTCCATGCAGCAGCATGCAACAGGCAGCAGTGTAGAGCAATCGGACGTAACACGACAGGTTGCAGAATAAAGATTATCATGAGCTCACAACATAGACACATGCAAAAAACAGAGCCATTCTCCGCCATGATATGTACATATTGAACAGAGTATGCTTCCTGTACATCATAGGGCCTTTCAAAACTAGGGCAATATTTTTTTATTTTTTACTTTTGAACAATACAAAATAATTGTCTTCCATAATGAAAGCACTATTTACAGAATATTTAATTGTTGTCAAAACGTGTTCAATGGTTTAAAGACATATGGAGTTTTATGTACCTTCTCTGTACATAAAAAAAAAAAAAAATCACTTTAAGACTGCATGACCATACCTGGATGGGTTTATGTGCGCAAACTCACATACAGTATACATACATGCACACGGGGAGTCACACACGTACAAACACGCATGCATACACACACACATGCACACACGCTCACAGAGACGCACGGCCAACCAACCAACCAACCAATCAACCAAAAAAAGATTTACTTAATACCTTAAGTAAGCTTACTGCAGGTTTGCCATTATAGTAGCAGACCCAAATGTCACCATCATTGAAGGTCAAATGACATTTATTTTGAAACGTCTGATTGCCAGATGACTGGTCTGCGGTCTCCTGATACAGAGCATTATCAGTAATGCCAAATCTGCCATTCTAAAGTTATTTCAGTCAATATAAAAGCCCATACAAGCTGTTTCATATTTTAAACAAAAGTACAAAACATTCACTGTTTCTTTTTCAAAACTGCTACAAGCGGTTCATGCCTTTCAACTCCATACATGTTTAACATATTCATGAGAAAGAAAACGGTTTTGCGGACACAGACATTTACCGCGCGGCTACTCTGTGATTGCAAGTGAAATCATCATCACATGCTCCTTTCTGTGTCTACGCCTCCAATCATGAATCTCTCGACTGATTAGAGTTCGTTGTGATATTAGAGAGTCATGTGGGGTTCTTCATGTGTTGGAAATAAATAAATACCTGAATTAATTACACTGAGATCACTGTCCTGATTCTGTATAAAAATGTTTTACATTTCTCATCTTTTTCTTCTCTCATTTTGCCCTTGGGATATAATCGCACTAATGCCACTAATGGTTGTTGTTGTTGTTGTTGTTGTTGTTGTTGTTGTTGTTGTCATGTTGTGCTTCACATTGCAATGTTCTTTACATTTCCCTTACTTGTACAAAGGTGGAATGCCCTGGTTGTGATATAAATCAATATGAAAGTGGATGTCATAGAAATATTTTCAGAGTTAAGAAAATGATCAAATATTTTTGCCCTTTTCCATAGTTCACAGAATATAAGGATGAGGGGTCTTCAGAATGCAATGCAATGTAACAGGGAAGTAGAGCAGGATACACAATAAAATTTGACTGATATGAAAAAGTAAAATTGCATTCGGGTAACTGAAACTGGCTTAAAATAACTGAAATGTTAAAGTGCAATGATAGTGATGCTTTAATTTGGTACCTACTTAATCAAGCTATCATAAACTTGCACGTCAAAATCTACAACAATGAAATACAAAATGCTTGTAGTTTTGAATTCAAAAGGTTTGGATTTGGCTGTATTGGTCATATTATGCAACTTTGGATAGTCTTTAATAAAAAAGAAAGAAAAACTGAAAAGACAGAAAGAAACTAGGAATGAACTGGGTGCCTCAGTAAAACCGTGTTCACAGTCAATCTCAGTCCATGTATACCGTGTCCTTGTCGAGCTCATTTTTTTTCAGCGTGTGGAGGAGACTGCTACTGTGAGAAGCTCAGTCTGTGGCCGTACTTGCCACCATGGTCGTCCTCCTGCTCATCTGCCGCGGGCTCCTCTTTGACTTTAATCTCACAGTGCCCTGTATGGCTCTGATCCGTTGCCTCTCTCCCCAGCTCCCCTTTGCCCCGCTGAAGCATGTAGTATAAGATGGGGTTGGCCCTGGTCAGCCTTGGGGAGTCGGGACTGGACGCACGCTGCTCTTCCCAGCCGTTTCCCCCTTCCTCTTGCCTCGGGCTCTCCAACTCCCTCTTCACAGAGCCGGGGCTCGTTGTTGGGGCAGTCTCGTTCTGCCGTGACTCCTCCTGGAAACCGTTGCCGCTCAACTGCCAGGGGGCAGCGCCAGCGCTCCCAGGGCTCGGAGACACAGGCTGCCATGGTAACTGGGAGAGTTTGTGGTTGTAGTGAGGCTGGTGGAGGAGGTTCCCGTTGACCTTGGTGTGCGGGAGGCAGGGGCTGGAGACACCCCGGCCCTGAGACAGCCCTTTCAGACAGTTGTCTGACAACAGGAGCTGTTTGAGCACATTGAAGCCTTGGTGGTCTCGCGGAAGCACTTTGCTAACGGGACTCCTGGCTGGGGATTCATCCTCCTTTGGGCTCAGCAGCAGATTGCCATTGAGTCCCTCATAGGACTCAGGCCTTGAGCAGAGCTCACTGGTTAGCTGCTCAGCCAGTTCCACGCAGAGTCTCCTTCTCTTTGGACTGGGCCCCTGACAATCCTGCTGTTCCTCCTTCACAGCTTTTGAATCGTTGTCTGTGGGTGTGCCAGGGTTGTAGGTGCTGGTCTGTTGTTTCAAGAGCTGACTGAGGAGACCATACTTAGAAACAATATCTGCAGGACACGGTTCAGATTTAACATCACCCTGCTGCTCAAAGAGGGGTCCCTGTCTCTCATAATGTCCATGGTTCCAGTGATGTACCCCGTTGTCATTCTCAGGGGGACCTAAAAGATGGCTTTCTTCTGCTGGCTCGGTTTTGATTTTGATATCCAGCAAGGGCCTGTTTGAGCTGTCACGGATATCGGGGGCACTGGATGGCATCTCAAAATGAGCGCTAGGCACCTCCGTGCTCCTTATTGCCCCGCCGGATTTCTCAGTGTGAGAGGTAGAGCCCAACAGCAGCTGCAGCATGGTTCGTCTCTCCAGCAAACTCTCGATCTGTGACGTCGCCGGTGATAAGGGCAACTCTCTCCTGTGTGACTTGAAACTGCTGTAGGGTGGGTCTAAAACTGGACTAAAACTTTGGGTTGGAGGGTTTGAACGCTCCAGTGGAGCTGAGAGCTTATCTGGGGGCAGCCCAGGACTTGGTCGCTTGCTGGGCCTCCAGTTCGGTAGGGGTGGTGGAGAAGGGGAGATGTTTGTTGGACTGCACTGTGCCAAGTTCTGCAGTAGTTTACTGGCACTAAAACCCGGCTCTGCAGCCTTTTCACTGGAGTAGGGCTTGGATTTGCACAAATCCAGAGGACCGGACTGGACATGAGGAGAAGAGACAGAATACGGAGACGGACTGCCACTTATGTCTCCATTCAAGGAGAAGGTTGTCATGGTGCGACTAACCCGGCAGTCTACAGGACTTTGTCTGTGGCTCTCCTCATTTGACACGCTACACGTCATTTTATGTGGGTCTGTGGGCATGCTGCTCAGGGTTGCGTCACGCAGCAAATCTGGATTATCTCTGATTTTATTTACCGTTTCATTGTTTCTGCGATCCAACAGTAACTGCATGAGAGTGACCTTATGATGGGATTTGGCGTCTGGGCTAATTTCCAGCTCCCCTGCCTCGGAGACCTTTGGTCCTGAAGTGTCTGGTTTCCACTTGTTTAACAGCGTCTCTGTGAGCTTTTCCAGAGAGCAGGAGGAGGAAGATGAAGAGGAGGGTGGTGCTGAATAATGGCTGGACACTCTGGTGCGCATGGAGAGGTCGATGGGGGAGCAGCTGGAAAAGTAGCTCTCTGCATCGCTGTTGGATTTGGTTGGGCTGTGGTACCGGTTAGAGACTTGATTCTCCAACAGGAGAGAGGGCGCCCGGCTTGGCGGGCTGTGGTACCGGTTGGACACCTGGTTGTCCAGCAGGAGAGAGGGCTCCCGGCTTGGCGGGCTGTGGTACCGGTTGGAGACCTGGTTGTCCAGCAGGAGAGAGGGCTCCCAGCTTTGCGGGCTGTGGTACCGGTTGGAGACCTGGTTGTCCAGCAGGAGAGAGGGCTCCTGGCTTGACGGGGTGTGGTACTGGTTGGAGACCTGGTTGTCCAGCAGGAGAGAGGGCTCCCGGCTTGGCGGGCTGTGGTACTGGTTGGAGACCTGGTTGTCCATCAGGAGAGACGCCGCCCGGCTTGGCGGGCTGTGGTACTGGTTGGAGACCTGGTTGTCCATCAGGAGAGACGCCGCCCGGCTTGGCAAGACGCACTCCTCCCTCTCCAGGTGTCCGCTCTTGGTGGGCTGGGACTTCTGGGAGTTGTGGTTGTTGAGCAGCAGCAGGAGCAGGCTGCTGCAGTTCTGTGGGGGCCTGGAGACGTGCCTGTCAAAGTGGCGCCTCTCCTTCTGGGGCTGAGGGCTGGTGCGTGGAGTGATGGCCCCGCCACTGTGTGTGGAGTTCAGAGAGGGGCTTGAGTTTGCTGATGCGAGGGGAGGCGTTCGGTTTTGGCCATTCAAAGAGTTCAACATGTCTGGGACCATCAGAGTCTCTCCCACGCTTGGCGGTCTTGAGTCCTGTGATTTCTGCGACGCCATGGCCACAAGCCTCTCGCTGGCTGACTGTCCGGCTATTTGTGCTTTGAGTGCCTGCTCTCTAGAGTACTGCTGCAGGTGGGCCTCGCTGGAAAGCAGCAAGGCTAGCTGGCTGCAGGCCATGCTCGGTCGGGGCGAGGGGGCAGGGCTTGACCTCGTCTTCACCAGATTTGCCACAGCCTTCAGCCGCTCGGCGCAAGACACAGAGGAGTCGGATGGGCTGGCCTGTGCCGCGGCACTTGCGTTCGAACGGGGCGACTCAGAGACTTGGTCCTGGCTGCCTTTCCGGCTCGCGTCATGATTCTGGATCTTGCTCTTCCTCACAAGGCCCTTGAGGCGGCTGGAGGCCGTGCCGTACCCTTGAAAGGCGTTGTGGCGTTCGTCTGGGGAGCTCTTGCCGCCGTTTTGTGCTTCCGGCTGCTTTGGGTTCTGTGAGAGCTGCTGGGACATAGCCACTCCTTGGAGCCTGGAGCTGAAGGTCGTGAGCAGGGAGGCTAGCAGCGTGCTCTCCCCCAACGGAGACCCGTCCTGGCCTGCCCTCTGCTGCTGCTGCTGTTGCTCCCCTCCTTGCCCATTCAAGCTTGCGGCGGGAGGTGTCTTCCTCCGGCCATCCTCCGTCTCCCCCCAATCCCCTGACCGCAGGAGCCTGGCCTTCTTTAGGTGCTGGCTGGCTCCGCCTGGGGGACTGACCTTCTCCCGTGCGGCAGGGCCATGATTGGGCAGCGGCGGCCCTTGAACCACGGCGTGGTTCCGTTGTTGATTCTCATCGCTGCGGTCGGCCTCTGATCTCCTCGTTGCCGTGGCGCCGGGCCCAGTCGCCACAGGATGCATTAGTAAACCTTCCAGATAGGTCAGAACAGCTGAATCCTGGTGTGTCTCAGGGCCAGCGTCTTCCCCATGAGTCATGTTCAACAGCAGGAGCGCCCCCTTGTGGTGTGCTGTGGAGACTCGTGACTATGAGAAAAAGCTGTGACCTCAGGATTCACGATGACATTAACCTCTGCACATGAAGCCAGCTGAGCTCACTGTTTAATTCCAGTCAGTTGTTTTTCAAATCAGTAGTGCACAGTGTGGCAAAGGCCATCATATAGGTCAGGCAGGCAGGCAGTCAGTCTTTTGTGATTGTGGTGATGACCTGATGCAGTGCAGGGCTTTGGACCAGGTTTACACAGGGAGCCAGTGAGGAGTCAGGCAGACTTCTCCTGAGCCCTGCTGAAGCGTTCCATGCCAGTGGGGATGTTTGGGATGTCTGCCGGTTGGCCCGGGGTTGGCTCTGTGTTGTCTTTCTGTCTTCCTGATCTCAGAGGGAGGCACAAACAGATCTGTGGGGGGTAGAGAGGGGTGAGGGAAGAGAGGAAAATATGACATGAGTGTCAGTGTTTGGCACGGAGGCTCATAACATTCATTTCAACACATTGCCTGCGCTTTGACAAGCAAGGGGTTCATTGAGATTGAGACAGGCCTGTCATAAAACTATGTTGTCTTTCAAACCGTGTCACTCATCTTTATGCATTCCCAGCACCTGCTGCGGGCTATTTAATTAGAAACACCTTCACCCCTGGGTACACCTTGTCTGGTGTTTGACTCGGGGAAACTAAAAACAGATCAATGAATATGTTAGAGGAAAAATAAAATGACTGAAATTTTTCTTATAACTCCAACCATAATCCATAGACATTCGCACAGCAGCATGCAAATACCATCTACAGCCCCTTGTGACAGTGTGCCTCTGATTGCTCCTGCATGTGAAGAGCTTTCGACTGCAGAGAATCTCAATATGTGATAATATTCGCAGTACTAATCACATCACATACTGTTCACATATTGTTTCCTTCAATTTCATTATTATTATTATTACGCCAGTTTTGGGCACCTTCAGTCCAACTACAGTAGTCTAGATGTCGACACCATTCTAGAAGGTAGCCTATGTTCTCAGTCAGTAAAAAAAAAATTTAAAACAATATTTTTTTTTACATGCAAACGTTTTCATCTCTCTGTCCCTTAATTGTCATTACATTATATCCCATTGTGGTTATAAAAATGGTCATAAAAATGTATGCGCTGCCGATTATCATACAGAGACATTCAGAATTATTTCAGGCTTCATCAACATTTCTGTCAGTGCAGAAGTCCATAAATAGGCTACAAGGTTTGATAGCTTATCCGCTCTGCAACTCAGATGGCCTACCTACGACAAAGTTAGATAAACTTTTATTTTCTCTCTCTCTCTAAAGTGATTAGTGACATTCAGAGTAGTCTGCTTTAAGTTCTGCTCTGTTGGCACAGCTCTCATTAAACTGTATAATCAAGCCGCAGCCCGGACAGACAGGTCACCCAGGGCCAGATCTAAAGCTGATCCTGAGGCAATACTGACAGGCTCGGGCTGGCTGAGCTGACATGAAGGACTTAAAGCCAGTCCACACCGTCAACGATAACGAAAACAATAACAACAACTCTAAATACTAGGGCTTTAAATACTCTAGCTCATAACTATGGCAACGTCCACACCACACACTATAACAATAACAACATGAGGAACAATATCCTAATGTTATAGGACTTATACACAGATATAACTAATATACGCAGACTCTTATAAATAGTCGTACATAGAGACAAAGAATACAAAGCGGCTCATATACACAAAGATGTACACGGAGAGGCTCATACTGAGAGACACTACTTTTCACTACTTTTAAGATGTGTCTTTGGATTTCTGTACACTCTTGTTTTTGTTTTTGTGTGTGTGTGTCTGTGTGTGTTTGGGTATAGAGTGTAGAGTGTGCCTCTCTGGAGCCTGGCCTCACATCTATCAGAGTGTGTGGCAGGTCTGGAGTGTGCGTCTGATAAAGAGCCGCGGGGTCACCGCCCCCTGCCTCTCGTCTGCCACCCGCAGACAAGCACCAGCGGCCCAGGTATCAACAGCCACGGGCCAGTAAACACCAGCGTCCTCAACACCCTGCCACTCACAGCAGAGCAGAGCAACACAACACAACACAAGGCAGCAGGAGAGGAGGACACAGGAGGAACGGAGAGGAGAGGAGAAGAGAGGAGAAGAGAGAAGGGGCGAGAAAAAGAGAGGAAAAGAGAGAAGGGGAGAGGAGAAGAAAGGAAGAGAGAGAAGGGGAGAGGAGAGAAAAGGAGGCAAATGCAGATTTGAGGAGAATGGTCTGAACACTGGCCTCAGCACTGTGTGGGATGAGTATGAAGATAGTAATCAGGCATCATTCTGTTCTTGTCCTGTTAGCATCTAAGGGTATATTACTGTGCAACACTCATATAAATACTGGGCAACACTCATAAATACTGTGCAACACTCATAAATACTGTGCAACAGGCATTTTCTTGGATGAACTTTGTATGTCTTTTCCAGTGGCTATTAGACGGCCTTGAATCCTGTACCATGCCATTAAGCAACGGGTTAACACACATTACTCAAATGGATGACGTTAATCTGACGGAGGTATATAGAGCCATGTTTAAGTTTCTAAAATATTCATTTGATTATACTATGTCCAATTTTGATGCAGATTAATGACTAAGATTAAGCACTAAAATGAAGCACTAAGTCATTGCCTCCTACTGGCATTTCTGAGTGATGAAGAACACATGACTAGATGTGCTACACGAAGATGGACTGAATCAGAATAAGAGTTAGAGTCAAGAATGAGAATGAGACTCAGAATGAGAATGAGAATGAAGACATAAAGATTTGAGTGTTCCTCTGTGTGTTCCTGGTGAAGTGTGTTCCACAGTGCTGGCCGAGAGAGGGCCCACACAGACCTGAGGCAGGGTATTATCGCCTGGCTTTGCTCTGGATGCCAGCCACTCTGTGTGTGTGTGTGTGTGTGTGTGTGTGTGTGTGTGTGTGTGTGTGTGTGTGTGTGTGTGTGTGTGTGTGTGTGTGTGTATTACTGTGTGTGTGTGTGTCTGTGTGTGTGTGTGTGTGTGTGTGTGTGTCTGTGTGTGTGTGTATTACTGTGTGTGTGTGTGTGTGTGGCTGGCAGGTGTAGAGGAGGCAGCTTGGTGCTCCTGTCAAGCTGAGGCGGGGGTTTTGCAGGGCAGAGGCTGCAGCGCGAGGCTCGTCAGATAACGTGACACCGCCACGGGCCGCACACATATGCACCGACACACAGTCATACACACACACAGAGGCACACACACACAGTTATACACACAGAGGTACACACACAGGCACACACACAGAGGCACACACACAGAGGCACGCACACACAGTTATACACACCCACAGGCACACACACAGACACACACGAACACAAGCACACGCACACACACACACACAAATATATGCACTCTCACACCCACCCACCCACACACAAAGTCCCCCAGTCTGAACTGTGTCAGCCCTGTCTCGGCAAACACCAGCGCCCGGCCACAGTCACAGCCACAGTCAGTGGCACATCCACAAAGGTTAATTAATACAGAGGCCTTCTCTTCACCTCCCTCCAGCCCTGCTCACTTGCCAGGGACCGTCTTCTCCCCTTCCGCCGTTCCCCCTTGGCACCCGCTTAATGTGTTAAGTGTAGGCCGAGAGCGCGGAGCCTGATTGCCACCGTGGGTCAAAAGAGGAACGCGGACGTATAATTCACAGAGTATGCGTGTTGCTTTAGAGTGAGTAAGAGAAAATAACAAACTCAAATCCAATTACTGGAGAGTAGGAGGTGTTTCATTGATAATCTGTCTGCACGTCGGGGTTGTTTATCTAGCGGCGTGACATGATTAGCGAGTTGTTTTGTCACCTTCTGTCACACTGCAAGACTTCCGGGGATACAAACGACCTGGCTTAAAACAAACACCCGTGTCACTTCAACTTATTTCAAATGTCATCAGAGAAGCGAGTGCGGACACCCAAACGTGCCCGGCATGAGTAATTAATTAATAAATTAACTAACCCAGACTAAGCTATCGGACTCATTCAGCCTAAGCCAGTGACCCAAATTTGACTCCAACAAAAGGCAACCTGGTAAAACTGGGCCATCTGACGTCTCTTGTTAATCTTAATGGACAGGATTAAAACTACTTCCCTGCCACTGGCTTAGCTCCATTTAAAAAACAGAAAACAGAAAATGATGTGCTATATTTTGGCCTTGCTGACCTACAAACATATTGAGGTATTGTGTGAATCCTGAGGAAAGCCAAAGGGAAGAGCCTCATTCACCCCCTATCCCACCACCATCACACAGCAGGTTAAAGTCACACCACACGTTTCATTGTGAACGAGGGATCATCCCTGGGGGCGGAGGAAGGAGGAGGCGGGCAGGCAGCAGGCAGGTACCAGGGGCTGCGTGAAGGGCTGACTACGTGCAGGGCAGCACATGTGTGTACTCCCAGCCTGCTGGAGGACGTGTGCCGTGGTGCAGGAGTCAGGCTCAATGAGACCTGGCGTGTAAGGACAGGCATACGTGTGTAATACAACCGCCCTCGTTGGAAATGACCTCACACATCTGTAAATGTGTCCTTGCACAAGGCTCCCCAAGCACGACTCACTCTGCCGGACATGAAAGAGGGGGTGGGGGGGGAGAGACAGACAGAGAGATGGAGAGAGAGTGACAGAGACAGTGGGAGAGGGAGAAAGACAGACAGAGAGGGGGGTAGGGAGGGGAGGATAAAGAGAGAGAAGGAAAGTGGAGTGAGAGAGAAAAGGGGGGGAGAGAGAGAGAGAGAGAGAGAGCATACCTCCTGAGCTACTGGGCCCCGAGTAATTATCCATTATCTTTGACAATGTCAAGCAATAACACCCAACAGCATTTTAAGTGATTTCGCTGGCCAGTGGCGAAAAAGCACGGCAAGGACGCAGGGAGCTTCATCATCTGCGGGTGTCTTTTTTCTCTGTCACACACACACACACACACACACACACACACACACACACACACACACACACACACCAACAACAGGAAGGTCACAACATTATCAGTGCCTCAGAGCCAATTTCCAGGCACAAGTCACAAGAAAATGGACTCTGCAACCAGGACTGGACCCCATGCAAATGTCAGGGATTTTATATCCAAAGCCAATCTACTATCATTCACATGCCGAGTACAAGATTAATTGCAACCCCCCCACCCATTCCCCCCACCTCCCCAAGAAGGGCTAATAAATGACTTCTATTGTCAGGGATTGTAATCCATTTAAGGCATTTAAAATGCATGATTAGAGAGAAGAAGAGAGCCGCGGGATGCATGTTTAAAGTCAAGGTCACTCCTCTCGTCTGGGCGGGCGGGCAGGCAGGCAACTTGATGCAACAGCTGGTGTCTGTGTGAAGCCCTCCATGTTAATTTAAAGTGACAATCTAGCCCTTGCTGTGTATATCACTAATATTTGACATGAGCCTGGCAGATGCCTAGCCTGAGCTTTAAAGGTAAGTCAAGGTTAAAGAAATGTATTGGGGGGGGGGGGGGGGGGGGAGGATGCGGCTACATGCCATTATATTATATGTTACCTGGAGTTTCATAGCAGTACGTGCCCCATGTGCAACCTTGCCTTCATATGCAGCACGCCATTGATCAAATGCAGTTCTGAGACCTGTGTGGCTGAAGTCTACCCATATGTGGTGTTTGTGGTGCAGTGGTTAGTGTATAAATACAGATTTATAGCATAGTATAGATTTATACTACTATAAAACGCCACAAGGTTAATGTTGTGGTAACCGTGGTGAAACATACAGAGGGATTCAGCTGAATCAAGCCAGCATGCTAAAATATGCACATGTAGTCTACCTGGCACACACACACACACACACACACACACACACACACACACACACACACACACACACACACACACACACACACACACACACACACACACACACACACACACACACACACACACACACACACACACACACAGCCAGTAGCGTGCTCATTATTTCTAATTACAGTATCAAGCAGAATCAGAACACAGAGTGACCTACATTGCCACAGTCAATTCCCATGAAGCTTGCAGAGTCCCACTTCACTCCTTACATAAAGCACTGCGGTGTTAAAATAACACTACATTTGATTACACTACAGCGTCATGCCATTCCTCTACACCGATGATGCCCAAAATAACAGTCCTGAGTAGAAGCACACACAGACCTACAGCAGGGCCACTCAGACATGTGGTAAACCATAGACTCACAGCCGCTAGATATTTACTCTTCACATTTGACGCAAGACAAAAAACTTATAATAAAAATAAAAATACAAATTTAATTACATTTAAAAATATCTTCTTCGGTACGCTTCTGTTCTGTCTTTCCCAGTTCTTTTCTGTGTGCTCAGTCAGAGCGTGAATGGCAGCATAACATTTATTCCGTCGGTCACAGTCGCTCACAGCTGATATTGTTATGATCTTTGTCAACAGTAACTCGGCGGCCATGAAGAACAGGCAAATGGCACTACAGCGCCCACTTTCACGTCGGCACCACCAGGATCTTGCGAGAGTTTGTTGTGAGTGACTGAATTTTCATGCAGGAAGTCTCATTTTCTTCCGATCCAATGCAGGAGTTCCTAAACATTGTGATGCCACCAGGATATTGAACTAGTGGACAGCCAGTTACAACAAACCCTCTCATCATATGTAGCATACATCATGCTTCATAACTGAAATAAAAGTGGACTTCATTGTGTGACATGTGGATTACTTTCAGTGGAGCCCTTGAAATTTGGTGCATTTGTATTCGGGCCACACTCAACATAATAGCAGAGGCAGACACGCATTAGCACAGTGACAGGTAGGATCAGGTAGAATCGCATCTATGTCCCTGGCACTTTTCAAACCAAACCGCACGGCAGTGCTAATTAGGACAGCTGCGGTTTAGAAATGGCCTACTTCAGTGTACAAACATATTTTTCTTCGAAGACTATCAGGGACAGGAAGGATTAATGCGTAAATAGAACAACCACTGTTCCACTGTTCAACTTCTTTTCACTTTCTATTCACTGGAGAGATTTTTATCTCCAGTTGTCACAAGTGGTGGGGACAACATTGGTGATTGCAACAAGTGGTGTGGACATGTCCCCAGCATCCCCAGCGTTACCGACGCCTATGGTTGTGATTGTTGCGGCAAAAAGTGCGGTGGGAATTCTCAAAAATTGACAATAATTTTTGATAATAACACTTTAATAATAAAAGCAATTGAGAAAAATGCAGAAGTTCCATGACTTTGTGTTTTTTTTTTGATAATAACACTTTAATAATAAAAAATATTTGTGGAAATATTGCGGCAATAAGAGAAAATTGCAACCCGCAAGTGCAACTGTGGTAAATCCTAGAATTAGCAAAAATTGGCGAAATCACAAGATCGTGAAATCGTAGAGGTCAAGTTAATAATCACCAGTCAAATGTCCAATCCTTGAGAGAAATTAACATAGACCATGTAGGACAACAATAACTTAAATCTTTGCACACAGGCCACTATAAAAATGGGCTAATGTTCCAGAGGAGTCCTGCCTTATGACACCCATACAGCAGAAGAACAGTTAGGAACATTGCAGTAAACATGCAATGCATCTCTTCAAGACAAGAACATCGTTCAGCCTCTCCATCTACATCAGTCTTCGGCTGCTTCTTTCTTTCTTTTTGTTTCTTTCTTTGTTTCTTTTTTTGCCTAAACTGTAAGCCTACTGATGGCTGTTTGTGATTAGTCAACCGATTTTGCCACTAAAATGGTCTTCAGCATGATTAGTTACTAAATGTGAGAACACTGGATCACCTGTGCAACTGCTAGCAGCTAGCCCATGTGAACACCACCCAACCAATGACACATGCTAAACTAAGCTAGCCCATGTGAACACCACCCAACCAATGACACATGCTAAACTAAGCTAGCCCATGTGAACACCACCCAACCAATGACACATGCTAAACTAAGCAAGGGGGCCTCTTTCCCCTCCTGCTAAATTCAGACTGCAGTGGTCCCTCTCCCATGGCATACCATAATAACCCTTGTGGGTGTCGTGATTACATTTTATATGGCCTACTGAGACATAGCGTTTTGAAGCAGAGCCGTCACGGGTGTAAGCGGCAATTACCCACGATTCCACAGTGAGCTCCACGGCACAGCCTCAGTAATAGTTACAGTTGGAGAGGCAAGACGGCTCCAAAAACAAACCAAAAAATCCTTCTAAATACAGTGAAATAATTAAATGAGAATCAAATCAATTAAGTGCACCTCCAAAGGGGTAAAATTATGATATTTACCCTTTAGGAGCAATCCTCAGGTGCCACCCTTCCAGCTGACATTCCAGGCACTGGTCTGAGGCCAACGTCATGTCACATCACACCAGGGCAACTCAGAGTTCTAACTCTCAGACCACATTCACACATAGCCGGGTATTTACAGAAACGAATATTTCTGCCCCTCCGTTTTCAAAAATAGCGTCGTACACACAAGATCGTTTTCAAAAAAGTTTCTGTTTACATGAACCCGAATAAATACGCCCCAGAGCTGATTATTATTGAAACGGCCGATCTAGACAGACCGAATGCGATTGCCGTTTTACGTAGTCTACCCTCATCAGATAAATAGTATAGGGTGAGGGCAACTTTTTAAAACTAAACTGACCGGCGACCGCATGACAGTAGTCTGACCTTCTATGGAGGAATGCAGTAACTCCGAAAGAGACAGTAGTGATGAGCGCGACATTCGGAAGTTCTCATGCCATTCCTCAGGGAGGACGTTTTCCCACCAATGCAAACAGGCCAAACGCGTTTGCATTAACGTATAAATGAGCACTACCTTAACAGCATCCATGATCAGTAAGCAAACTAACTGTACACATAGGACGCTCACATGACGTGATGCATTTTTAGTTGCATACTGTGACGTTTGAAAACCTAAATCTCCGTTTGACCTGGTTTAGACGCAAACACAAAAACGGAGTTTTCAGAAATCTCCACTTTGGCCGGAGTTTTTAGAAATGATCGTTTTCCGTGATAAAACCTCTGTTTTCGTGTAAATGAAAGGCCAAACCGCATGAAAATATATGCGTTTTCCCCCCGTGTAAACGGGGTCTCAGTCCTCCTCTCTTCCTCTGCGTTTCAAACCTTTCCTTGTCTTAATAACTCTCTGGAACTGCAGCACCACACTCAAGCCACATCATATAAGCTATTCTATAAGCAGTTAAAGTTAGTGTACGAAAGACTAGCTTAGTCATCGCATAGACTATCACTGTAACCTTCAATGTGCAGAGTGCAAAACAACTGGCAATCAGGGATGTCTGTCCCTGTACAGTTGAGCCATGTTGACATTTTACTTGCTGATTACAGAGGCCAGTAAAGCCCAATTTTCCCCCAGTTTCCACCACTAGAACTGCTAATACCAATACTTTACAACAGCTATACCACTTAACACTAATAAATACTAATACTTTACAACAGCTATACCACTTAATACTAATAAATACTAATATGCAGTTATTTATTCCCCATTATTATGTCTAATATGGCCCACTGCCACTACTGTTAACACTTTTATTCCTATACTACTAATACATTTCCAGCTAATACTTTTGAACTGGTACACTCCTTATTGAGTATCCTTCTAACACATACTTATACTTTATAACCAGTATGGTAAATATTTAGTACCGGCCTCCTTACCCAGTGTGCACACTGCACGATTACTACTTAGGCTCCTGTCCTTTGGCCTACTATCCTGCTAATCTATATTGACCGCTAATACTTTCTCCCTGGCACACCCACTTATTTAGTATCCCCGTCCTCTCCTACGTGTCCAGTCTCTCCTCCTGCTGGTGCCTCCTTGGCCTTGGTCTCGTCTGACCTGACCTGCCGCCTGGCCCTGGAGCTGCCTGCCTGCCTGCATGAAAATGGGGCAGACAGGCTTGAGCACAGATAGCTGCTGCCGCTAATCAAGACGACGTGTACTGGGGCACCGGATTAGCCCGCTCCACGCATGGCTCCGCTCACACGCTGAACAGCAGCGACGCGCACAACAAGGTCAATGTTAAACCTGCGCTGACTGAGCAGTGCTATCTCCTCTCCAGACACTCACTCACGCACGCACACACACACACACACACACGCACGCACACACACACACACACACACACACACACAGAGAGACACACACACACGCACATGCACACACACACACACACACACACACACACACACACACACACACACACACACACACACACACACACACACACACACACACACACACACACACACACACACACACACACACACACACACACACACAGAGACACACACAGAAGTGTTTCAAAAAGCAACGAGTAAAGTAGTAACTAGAAAGGGATAAGTAGTAAGACGTAAGAAGGGATAAGTACAGAAAAAAAACATTACATTCTGACAGAACCCATTCAAGTATTGCTGTTGTGGTAGCTGAGGTATCAACAAGTTACCATGACCCTGTTGTATAAGCTCATATGGCCGTTTTGTAAGTCGCGAGGAAGATTACACGTAGTTATAAAAATATGCACACATCTCAGCAAGCTTCTAAAGCCTTACTCTAAGTAGTACAGTTTGTCATCAATAGCTAGGCTACTGCTATGAGGACAATAATATCATAAAAATATACAGATATCTTTTTGAATTGGATCTGGCCCAGATCTGTCAGTGGTCCCCCAGAACAGACCCAGAGCACAGAGCATGGACTGCATCGGCACCAAAGCTGAACTGGATCTGGTCCAGCTGTCCAGGAGCTTAATTCTGCATAGCAATACTGGAATTTGTCCTCACCAGTTACTTGTAAGAGAACCCATTTATTGCAAAGACACAGAATCAGCACCAGCCCTGGCCCTGCGACTCCAGCGGACTCAGTATGAGTACTCCGGACTGGTGCCTGTCTAAGACGAGCGCTCTGATTGGCTTAGACAGGAGACAACAGTAGCCAGGCTCAAACACAGACCCCTCCCCTTCTGCATCAGCAGGAATATTTCATTATGGGCGTAACGAGTGCCATTAATCGCTCTTAACTAGAGGACACAACCTCACCTTGGCAGTCTAACACACAGCTGGGGGGAAAACAGAGGATGGGGGGGGGGGGCGGTGGGGGGGCAGGTAGAAATTAAAAATCACAACACCCAGAAGTGTGCCATCTTCTGCTGTTTTTGACCTTAAAGTGTGAATACAGCCAGTGGCACTGAAACTGTAACAAAACCCAAACCAATTGGAGAAAGGGAGAGGGTAGGAAAAGAAGGGGGGATGAAGGGAGAGAGAGAGAGAGAGAGAGAGAGAGAAAGAGAAAAGAGGAAGAAAGAGGAAGGTTGCCGTTGATCCGACAGTGGAGCGCGGTGCCCTTGACACACTGACATGGGCCTCGCGTCATGTGACACTTTGTCATCAGCCACCTGGCAGACTCCCCACCTTCTCACGACCTCATCCTCCAGTGACCCAGCACAGCTGCAACACACACACACACACACACACACACACACACACACACACACACACACACACACAGAGAGACACACACACACACACAGACACACACACACACACACACACACACACACACACACACACAGAGAGACACACACAGACACACACACACACACACACACAGACACACACACACACACACACACACACACACACACACACACAGAGAGACACACACAGACACACACACAAACACACACACACACACACACACACACACAGCGACATGACTGCCCCAGTGAGAGCCCCTCCCTCGCGGCTGTGCGGGAAGGTCGAGTGGGTCACCATGTCCTCATCTGTAATCCTTTGCCATTCGTCAGCAGAGAGAGGGAGAGAGAGAGACAGATAGAGAGAGAGAGAGAGAGAGAGTGAAGGGGGGCCTGGGGGGAGGAAGAGAGGGAGGGGGAAGAGAGAGAGAGAGAGAGAGAGAGAGAGAGAGAGAGAGAGAGAGAGAGAGAGAGAGAGAGAGGGAGGCGGCCTCGCTACAAGGGGAGAATGCCCAATTAGGCAGCTGTCACACAAAGCAGAGGCAGCAAAATCATCCCCCTATCAGACGCTGGAGCGAGTGAGCGAGAACGAGAGTGAGCGAACGAGGGAGAGAACGAGAGCGAGCAAACGAACAGCTGCGGGTGCCAATTCCACATATGCCTTAACCCCTTCAGCTCCGGACGGACGGGGGAGGCACGGCCACTCTCACCCTCACCCACTAATACTCATTTTAACCCAAGCGCCTCCCCCCGACTGGCACAGAAACACCAATAACATCTCAACACCATGAGGGGATTGTCTGGCAAAACTGCTGAGCGGAAACCTTTAAATCGGAATAAACTTCTGTGTCTCCCTCCTATCTCTCTCTCTCTCTCTCTCTCTCTCTCTCTCTCTCTCTCTCTCTCTCTGTCTGCCTGTCTGCCTGTCTGCCTGTCTGCCTGTCTGCCTGTCTGCCTGTCTGCCTGCCTGCCTGCCTGCCTGCCTGCCTCTCTCTATTATAGTCGTTTCCCCTGTAAAGTGATTAAAGTACTCTCTCCTCCAAGCCCCAAAAGGAGTAGGCGGTCGAGCCACACAAGTTTAATCAGCTCGACATGAGCCCGCAGCCTCCATAATCTCTCCCTTTTCCAACTGAAAAGGACTGAAGCAAGGCTGGGGAACCAAGCAGAGAGGAGCTAGGCTATGGAAACCTGTGGCATTGTGCACAAAGTGCCCATGTGTGTGCATGAAACTGGGATTATACATGCACATGCATGAGTGAGTCTGAATGTGTGTGTGTGTGTGTGTGTGTGTGTGTGTGTGTGTGTGTGTGTGTGTGAATATATGTATATGTGAGTGAATGTGTGTATATGAAAGTGACGGTATCGGTGTGTATGTCTACATGATGTGTGTGTTTATGTGTTTGTTTTTGTGTGTGTGTGTGTGTGTGTGTTTGTGTGTTACTTAGATGAAACTCCCAAAAGAAAAGGATTGCCAGAGCATCGCAGAGTGGAAGATATCAATTGGTGACAATTTCAGCGTAATAGCATAATTCATCTTTTCTAAGCGCATCTGTTTTGAGTAATGGCAAAACTGATCTGCAGAAATGAAACTGAATGAGCTGGATTCCAGCCCGAGCTGATTTATGCTCTGCCAGATGACTGCAGTTATTGATCATTTTAGTTGCCATGTTTTTTTTTTTTATTTAATCAAAAAGTGGAAGGGAAAAGCAATAAAAGGTGTTTGATGAACAAATGAGTTTCTGAACGCGTGACGCAACGAATTGCTGGCTTTGTCTGCGAATCTCTCTCTCTCTCTCTCTCTCTGAGTGCCTTATGAGGTATGGCCGAACGTGCTAAAGGTTAAAGATGTTCAACTCTACTTTAAATCCAGCTTTAAGCAGCTAGTCCTCAAACCTATTACGTCACAAAAGTAGGGGACAATTATCCCACAAATCCTGTCTGAGAAGAAAGTGCAGTTGAGTGAAGTCAGCCACAGACGCAACATCATTCAACAGCCTTGTGACCTGAGAGAAAGATGTCACTCCCTGTTCTCCATATCTGAACATTATAGTGACTTTCACTA
Organism: Clupea harengus; assembly: GCF_900700415.2. Taxonomy (NCBI): domain Eukaryota; kingdom Metazoa; phylum Chordata; class Actinopteri; order Clupeiformes; family Clupeidae; genus Clupea; species Clupea harengus. The sequence continues at coordinate 23,451,870 of NC_045159.1, read as the reverse complement.
ATTACGGAGGAGTGAACCGGACCAACATGTCATAATACAGGTCGACATCAGACAAGCACAGGTTCTGTGCCCTGCCAACTTCAGCCTCAGTGTGTCACCAGTGTGACACCAGAGGATGATTCATAAGGACGTCTCAAGGTCAATGACATGGCGTGACGGTAAACAGACTGCTGTCTGTGACGATGTGAGGACACTCCTAGTGCCTTCACACACAACAGCCTTCACACACAGCAACCTTCACACACAGCAACATCAACACACAGCAGCCTTCACACACAGCAGCCTTCACACACAGCAGCCTTCACACACAACAGCCTTCACACACAACAGCCTTCACACACAACAACATCAACACACAACAGCCTTCACACACAACAACATCAACACACAACAGCCTTGACACACAACAGCCTTGACACACAACAGCCTTCACACACAACAACATCAACACACAACAGCCTTGACACACAACAGCCTTCACACACAACAGCCTTCACACACAACAGCCTTCACACACAACAACATCAACACACAACAACATCAACACACAACAGCCTTCACACACAACAACATCAACACACAACAGCCTTCACACACAACAGCCTTCACACACAACAGCCTTCACACACAACAGCCTTCACACACAGCAGCCTTCACACACAGCAACATCAACACAGACCAACAGTGAGATCTGGCATGGCACCCACTGATCAATGCAGACTGAGCTGTGCGTTTGAATTCATCTGTTGCTAGGGATACTACAGAGACGAATGTCCAATTTAACAGGCAATCCGCAGATGAATACTGTTTCTACCGTTTCAACCGATTTCTACTAATCTCTATCTAGCTTTCAACGTCACCTCTCTCTCTCTCTCTGTCCCCCATCAGCCACACACCACACCACCCATTTTTTGACATTTTAGTGTTCTCTTGTGTGACATTGCTCCATGAGTCCATCATTTGAAAAATATATATATATATTCTTCTACTGCAGGCAGGCAGACACAAGACACAAACTGGCAAAATGACTTGCAGGAGTTAAATATCAGGTGGTGTGTGTGTGTGTGTGTGTGTGGGGGGGGGGGGGGGGTATGATGGATTTAACAGTGCCCCCACTTCTCCCCCCTCTTCCTGTTGTTGCTGAATGTCACTGGGTTTAGCGTGAGTGACCTTGAGCCTCAACGCTGGGACTGCGCGAGTGGGCTGCTCTGCCTGCAGGCGTCCTTGAACTGGATCTGCAAGACAAAACCTTCACACTGCCTGATAGACATCTCAAATCTCCTCAAATGTCTCTCTCTCTCTCTCTCTCTCTCTCCCCCCGTTCTTTTTTCTCTCTCTTTCAATCTGCACTGCTGCCCTTATCGCTCCCCCCGGCGGGAAAGAGATTTATCAGGACGCTGTATCTTTAACCTTACCACTGAGCTGCGACAGAGACAGAATTTCAAAATGTCTCACCAATTTATTTTTAACCTACACACACACACTCTCTCTCTCTCTCTCTCTCTATATATATGCTTCTATATCCTCAACATCTCTCATTGTATGGATAGGGATTTGAATGAAGCGGTCATTAAAAAGTGAGCAAATCCCAGTTTCACATTACATACCTCCCTACTCAATACATCCATGTAATATTCACTCACTTTACCCATAGGCAAATAAAGGGCCAGGGGTGAATGAGAATGAATGAGAGATCATATCTTTATATAACCAATCCATTCTCCTGCAGAAACGACTAAGGAGTCTTTACCCTGGGCACCTGTGCCCTTCACGACTTTTACTTCTAATAAAAACTTAAAAACACGGCTAGCGAAGGACACAGTAGCGTTGCGTAGCGGGACGGATAGGAGTAGGGCATCAGTGTTTATAGTGTTCAGCAGGAGACGCTGGACACCTTGTTTTCTCAAGTCCTAAAGAGTGCTGTTAGACAAATACTGTCCGTATTCTCTCTGTGTGAATAAAAGCATGTTAGCGTAGCGTAGGAGGAGTGAGTCACATGAAGCAGCATCGCCTGGTTCTGACCTCAGCCGTGTCTCAGTGGATCTCCCTCAGTGACTCGCTGACTTCCGTGACGGTTCAAACCCCCGTACAGGACACTCTGCCTCTGACCCGCGTGTGTGTGTGCATGCTCTCTGTGCCTGTGCTCCACTGACATTCTAGTCCACGGTGACCTATAAACTTATGGCGTTAGGCAAATACTGTCTGCATCCTCGTGCTCCTTCTCTGAATCAAAGCACCAAAGCGTCGGGAGAGGGAATGGCATACGTGTGTGTGTGTGTGTGTGTGTGTGTGTGTGTGTGTGTGTGTGTGTGTGTGTGTGTGTGTGTAGAGCCAGCAGCATCTCCCGACGGAGTGTTTACATGCCTGTGTTTACTAGTGGCTCTCTCTCTGTCCGTTCCAGCCTCCTGCTCTGTGGCTGACCTTTCCTCCCGACAGTAATGTTATCACATATCCTGCTGGAGGCCATCTGCTCCTGGCCACCTCTGCTGGCCTCTCCACAGGGCCAGACAGCCAGCCAGGCTTGGGAGCGGAGCACAGAGCTGTGAGGCTCACGCTTCCCGCGGACTTCATTGGATTACTAGACCACGGCAACGACTCAGAGGTGCCCGTGGTCACCCTCGTTAAGATCGCGGTCAACACTTCAACTCGGTCCCTAGAGGCGAATTCTCACGCAGGCGAGAGGATTCCTGAACTGACAGTAATGATGGCGCACACAGGCCAAATGAAGGAGGGCTGTGACCAGGAGCTACGCGCCGAAATACAACAATGTTTATTACACTTGTTTTATTGTAACGATGCCATTAAGTACAATGTAACACACTGATTGTCAGTGTGCATATCCCCAATCTCTAATTATGTTTTGTGTAAGTGTGTCTTTGTGACTGTCTGCATTGCTTCAATCTGTTATACAGTACTTAAGAGTACAGTTTAGCTATTGCAAGGACTGTAGTATGTAACTGTAGTATATGACTGTAGTATATGACTGTATTATGTAACTGTAGTATATGACTGTAGTATATGACTGTAGTATATGAAGTAAGGCCAAAACACCTATGTAATTTATATGTTCATTGACAGTTACAGACACTTGGTTCATGTGTTCACCACTGTTGTGATAGCTTGGTTCTTGTGGTGTTTTGGGAAAAATATTGTGCATCGTCACTCAGAATACAAATCAATAAAACAATCATCGATCACAGAAAATATTCGGTGATGCACTTCATCCTCTAAATTCTGCTGTCACATTAAAAGTACATTTCAAGAGGCATTTGCACATTCACTGAATAACGCTTATAAGAGAATCAGTTTCTATTGTAACACAATAATGAAAACAACCCCATGATCCAAGATATATCCCATGAGTTCTAGTGAACTAATTGTAGCTTGTTTACCAGTAGGCTACATGAAGAACTTTTGGCTAATGACATTATGCTCCAGGTTACGAGGACAGGGTGACACAGAAGTCGTCACCAATCCCAAGAGAGAGCTGGGCTTGGCTGGGTCATCTGATATCCATAGCTTCACGCTGAACCCAACCACAATCTGACTGGAACAACGGGAACCACAACAAGAGAGCCATTCCTGCTGGGAACGGCATTCATCTGGGGCTGATTGGAGTAGGTCAGGTTCTGAAGGAAGAAGACCTCTCCACACTCCCACACACACACCCCCACTCACACTCCCATACACACACACACACACAGTCCCACACACTCACACTCCCACACACACACCTTGGGGCATATAATCTACGGTTCATTTGCAGCTTTCTCCACAATATGCCGGAGCGGTTTGTGGAGACGTGGGCCTTCCTTCACTGCTGACCCAGTTCTCTCTCTTTCTTTGTGTGTGTGTGTGTGTGTGTGTGTGTGTGTGTGTGTGTGTGTGTGCGTCTCGTGACAAGGCCCTGCCTCCCTATCAGACCCTGCTCCCCATCTCCGTGACAACAGCTCTGCCACCCTCTGTCTCCCTGAACTGTGAGGAAAATAGGTCGCCATGACCCACTTTTTTTTCTCAGAGCGAGGAGTTCTACAGAGAGAGAGAGAGAGGGAGAGAGAGGGATGGAGAAAGGGAGGAGTTCTGCAGAGAGAGAAAGAGAGAGAGAGAGTGAGGGATGGAGAAAGGGAGGAGTTCTGCAGAGAGAGAAAGAGAGAGAGAGAGTGAGGGATGGAGAAAGGGGGAGAGACAGAGCGAGAGGTAGGGTGAGAGGGAGAGAGAGTGAGGGAGATGGACAGGGGAGAACGAGAGAGAGGGAGCAGAAGAAACAGCGAGTGGTGGAAAGAGATGGAGAGAGAGAGAAAGAGAGCGAGATGGAGAGAGAGAAAGAGAGCGAGAGTGGGGTAGAGAGAGAGAGTGTGAGGAGGAAGACTGACGGCAGGAACCGGGGGAAGAGTGCTCTTTCATTAACACTGGCGCTCAAAGAGCACGCTCAACGGCCATCGCAGATGCATGAGACCCTTATCAGAGAGAGTGCGTGGGAGTGAGGCTCCTCTCGCGCCTTAATTAAATACAGCTCACAGACCAAATCTGACAGCCCGGCTTTACACCCACACACACATATACACACACACACACACACACACACACACACACACACACACACACACACACACACACACACACACACACTCACACTCACACTCACACTCACACTCACACTCACACTCACACTCACACTCACACTCACACTCACACTCGCGCGCTTTCACAGTGACTTCATCTCCAGAAGGTGCCGTTTTTCAATGCGCACCGACTGTATTCGCACTAATTAAAACATGCATAACTCAGGGGGACAGAGAGAAATGTATTCATTTCTTTTTACCCCCTTGCCCCCCACACACACACACACACACACACACACACACACAGCACATGATTTAAAACCTCCTTGGGGTTTGCTGTACATCAGTAGTTTACTAGGGTTGTTCACTGCCCCTCTTCCTACTGCAGTGGCAACAATGGTGACAGACAACGTGCCCACGCGCTCATCTTACAGCGAGCGGATCCTGAAGGCAATCCTCTCGCAATGTGACCTTTTCTTTCCATGAAAGACAACAAAGATATAAAGATAATCACACAAAGATCAGATGTATTGATAAAGGTCAGACATATTGATCCTGAAGAGTTTTGTCCTCATTATAAAGGCTTGCTACATTGTGCACAGTCAATACAGTAGTCTTAAAGGAGGATCATGTGCCAGTGGTTGTCAACAAAAGAAAAATGGCCGACAATAATGGCAGTTCTTGGTCAAACAGTGAATAGACTTCCGTTTATAGAATAGAGGTTTTTTTTTTTTAAATAGTCTATGCGTCCTGATTGTTTGCCTCAGGTGATTTAATGCATGTATTCTCATTTAAAGACTCCAAACAACATAAACGAGAACGCAACAACACACCAACAACAGAAACAACAACGCATCAACACACCAACAACAACGCAAAAAACACACCAAACAACAAAAACAACAATGCAACAACAGAAACAACAACGCACAGGAATACTTTACACAGTTACACAATACTGGGAAGCTGTCTTATTTCCATGGTGCCCAGAAACATACACAGTATGATTATTTTGTTTTGATTCAGTACTTTAATCTACCGTTTCAAATGTTACCTGCATGAGCGGTCAGGGACTATAGCCTACATAACTCAACCATCTCCTACATGTTCTGCTAATGTGATGGCTTCTACTCTACTTCCTGTTGTTGGTTTTACAGGAAGTACATGAGCGCGAGAGGAAGAAACAGAGACACAACCTGATGCCTCATTACTGACACCACCACTGAGCAACACTTTTTTCAGTCTTTTAATTTTGTTTTGTGTGGCGTTTGGCACTACTGGGCCACCGTAATGCAGAAGATAACCGGAGCAAAAAGAAGAGAGAGCACAACACAACCAGAGAGGATTTTCCCCGCCTTCCCTCAGAGAGAAGCTGTGCTCTGGTATCTTTCCAGCACAGACTTATATGACATAAAAATCTATTTGCCCAAAATTAGACCAATCAGTGGCCTGGCCCTCCCGCGTCTAAACCCTCTTTGGGTGTATTAAGGCCAGGGCCAACCTGCACTTAAGCATCAAGGTCAGCAGCCCTGTAAACACAGGTGGCCGTGTAACAACAAGCCCATCTGAGTCTCTCAGTTGCAGATACACACACACACACACACACACACACACACACACACACACACACACACACACACACACAGTTACACAAACACAGACACTCACAGTTACACAAACACACACACACACAGTTACAAAAACACACACTCACAGTCACACAAACACACTCAGTCACACAAACACAGACACAAACACTCACAGTTACACAAACACACACACACCTACATACACACACACACACACACTCACAGTTACACAAACACACACACACCTACATACACACACACACACTCACAGTTACACAAACACACACACACACACATAAAGTTACACAAACACAGACACACAAGTTACAGAGCAGCACCCAGAAAAACACTGTTATGCTGGAGTTATTAATCCGTTTGGCCACAATGAGAAAACAGTTAGATTATAGATTAATGATCCAATATTAGAACAGCATTACAAACAGTAACTATGGGGCGAGGTTTGTTTCCTCTTAATACAGATTAACAAATAAGATTTGACGGGAAGTGCTAACTGACCCTGCTCTACATCTCCAGAGATGTAATCTATCAAAGCTTACATTTGCTGATTACTCACTTTCCTTGGCTTTTCAGTGAATTGTAGACAGTTCTTGACTGTTAAAGCGAAACGGAGCCAACAAGTGTCTCATTAAAAAAAACAAAAAAAAAAGAACTGCTCTTAGTCATTCAGCGAGGGAGCTTTTTTAGCCCGCAGGTGGGGGGGGGGGGGGCTGGGGGGTGTCATGTGACTTCATCTCATTTTGGAGCGTTGCTTAAAAGCTTCTTCAGCAATCAGGTCAAGGTCAGGTTATGGCCTTAATGCTGCTCTTTGAGGGCTGGCTCCGGTTCTGCCCGGCCTGAAGTAGCTCACTAGGACACAGGCGGGCGCAGCATTTATCTTCCCGTCTCTCGGCTGCCAAGGACATCTTCAGGTTGAAAACACCGCTCCCTGCCTGGGCCACGACTCCAAATCATCGTGCACCGCACAGCTCCCAGCCTGGCCCGGACTCGGAGAGCTCATTGAGATGCAGGGAAGTGAACGTGCTGCTCCGGCGGTGAATATAAAACACGAGCAGCAGGAGAAGGAAGAGGAGGAGGAGGAGGAGGAAGAGGAGAGGGCTGGACAGATCCACCCCCAAACAACGCGCCGAAACACACAAAACAACTTTCAGCAGCCCACACCGCTCCTCTCTCATTCCCACTTCATAACCTTTCTCTTTCGATGACAGACATGACTGTCTGGGTGTCTGAATTAAACACACTGTTGAAAGGAACAGCTGAGCAGACTCAGACTCAAAGCAGAGAGAGTGAGAGACCATATAGGACAGCTTTGTGTGCTGTGGAAGTGTCGCTTGTTGCCCAGCAACTGCAAAACTCCGTTTAACCCCTGAGTCATGTGTGAGTCAGCAGTCTGGGAGCTGTGTTTACTTATGAAGAATAACAATTACCCACTTTCTTTAAATATCTGGATGATCTGGTTATGAGGTCCAGCGCAAACACAATACTGACTGACCAAACTCTGATCATGCTCCCAAACAGATGGTTATAATTCGTTCTTGCTTTCCTTATTGTTTTGGCTTTACTTCTCACACATTAAGATCTAATTGATCACGGTGAATCCTACTGAAGACTCAAAGTTAGCGAGATCAAGCTAAAGCACTGATTCTATAATGGAGGGACAACATAAAAGGCCCATACAAGATTCTACTAAGTTTTACATGAACTTCCCCATATGCGTTGATCCTGGACTTTACCTGCATGACTACATGTTCTGACTACGACTGCAGCTTATACTGACAATGTCACCTTTCAAAGAAGAAATTAAATGGTCTTTGTCATCACGATTACCATCATCACTGCCATATCAAAACAATCATCAAAATGGCCTGACGCACACTCCTGCCACTCAGCTACTTGCTTCCAGACTTCAGTAAAAACTGACCCGAGGACTCATAGTCTGGTCAAAAGCCCCCAGGGACCACACCCCACACATGAAACATGAATGTGCACAAGCTGTTGTTCATGATTATTTTAGCCGTGAACCCCCTCACATGGCATTTACACTCCCAGCAGAAAACCCTTGAGAGTGAACTTGACCAGATCACAGCACACATTCAGCATAAGAGCACATGGCACATCCAGGCGTCCCATGCAGCACATGTTAACAAAGTCAAGGAATCCTTAAGCAGTTAGCTGTATGAGATATTCCCAGTCAAAACTGAAATCCTTTATAAGACAGGGTGATAAATTCAGAGGGTAGGAGGCTGACATATATGCAGTGTCAGACGGTTGTGCTGAAGTGAGATCATTGCGTAAATCTCTCCCCTGTACAGCTTACCCGCTCCAGCCCCGCTGCCCTTGCCACAGCTTTGAAGGTTCCCAAAAGGACAGCCTGCTAAAGAAGTTTTTGCTAAAGAAGGACGAATGCCACACGGCCGCCGCCACTACCCGCCACTGCTGCTGTTTCTGTGCGAAGGGCTTTGCAGTGGCCTTGCACTTTCAATTCCCCGCCAGACAGGCTCACGCATCAATCCCTCAGCTTACCCAGACAAGCCACTAACCTACACAGAACCACCAGGAACGACTATCATCTCACCCAGCCACCCCCTCACTGCCACAGCCCAGACAAGCCACTAACCTCCATAGAACCACCAGGAACGACTATCATCTCACCCAGCAACCCACTCACTGCCACATCCCAGACAAGCTCTGTGTCCAACCTGGGCAGAATCAGACACAGCTGAATAGCTACTGCCAGAGCAAGCCAACTCCCTGGGCAGCAGATGGTGCATTTGAATTGGACCTTGATGACCTCTTGTTCTCTGACTGCGCTCCTCTAACCTTCCGGATGATAGGAGTTATGAATATGAACATTTCTCAAGGTTATCTGCATTTCTAATTATAACTCTCATTAAATGCGACATAGAAGTGGAAGCCAAAATACTGATAACACCTGACTCACATATACATTATGCATCAGCTTATATCCAACACTGGCTAAAAGATAATTACTTTATAATTATAATTTCATATAATCATCTACTTTATGTCTACTTGAGCATATTTTTCCTTTTGTAAATGTGGCAGACAGAGAAATTATCATTGTTTATTAGTTTAAACGGTTCAACCAACACAGAAACTGCCTTCAATTGACTGCAATGGCGGGCGGCACGCCTGATGCACATGATTTGAATTGCGAAGTACACAAGATGTGACCTCCTTGCAATCAGGGACAATCAGTTCAGCAGAGTAATTGAGAGGCTTGTCACCAGTCCAAGGCCAGGCTGCGACGTCATCCAGCAGATGAGGAACGAGTGCCTGCCCATAACTCACAACTGACGATACCTTCCGTCCATGCCCTCTCCTGATTCATCACTTCCTGCTGGATTCCAGGGCTGAGGTAATAAACATTAGCTCAGTTCTGTCTGTGTGCTTCTCAGGTTCATTACCTTTGGTACACCAAAGGGTTGGTCGTTGCAGTACCTTCACAATTTAGTAAAGGTAAACAAAGGTTTAATCGCACAGTAGCTTTTCTGTCCTCATAAACTCTGAGCTAGTATGAACCTTTTAAACATGGTTCAAACTAGAAGGGCACTCAGAGAGCCAGACCTCTGCCAAGGCCGATATGCCAATATATCTCACAATGTTACAGAAAGTAAAAAATCTGGCTCATGGTTCCAGATCTGCTCCAAAATGCAATCGGTTCTCCCTCGGCCTTCGCTCCACCTTCCACCAAGCCTCGTGAAGAATTGGTATTTTTTGCCTAATCCTGCCTACAGACAAACAAGCCAACAAGCGGTTATGAAAACATAACCTCCTTGGCGGATGTAGAAAATAGCACAGTCTCTCTGATTCTGATCTCTTAGAATAAATATTATTGAACTACTTCCAGACTCTGTAGATGAGATTGTTACATTGTGATGTTAATCACTTTAAATGTCTTCCTTGACTGTGAGGATAGACACAAATGTCTCCCGACACGAACTGCCAAAGGTCGCTAACTAACCCCATCGTGTGAAAGTGTCACTTCCAGGTGAGCGCCACAATGAAACACGTGACTTTGAAGTTGATTCTCCTCATACACCATCAACACCTCCTACCGTCTACCCTCCTCTACAGTCTCTAAGCGCAGTGGATTAACATGAACAAACAGGCCAATAGTCAGACACTTTCCAAAGACAAAGGTTTCATTGGGTTTAGGGTTTAGGCTTGACAGCTCTTCCTGTTCTGACTTAAAGGCACAGTTTACATCTCAACACATGGATTCATATTTTGCTCCAAAAACATTTAGCTTTGTTTTGCAGTATTTAAAGATGCAGTCCATGATTTGGGTTTGGTTTGGCAAAAGGTTGTTTGAGCTCCAATGACACCCCTCCCCTCTGTGCTCCTGGGGCACCGTGTTGATTGGCTGGGATTGTTTATGGCTTGGTCCAAGCCCCTATGTTTGTTTCCCATTTACAGAGCCAGGGCTGTGTTCAAAAATGAGTTTTTCTAGACAGCTGGAGGACCATGACCCATTCTCTGCATTAGTGTCTTTACAATTTATTTAAAATAAAAAACTTTGTGTACACATGAGCTTATATACATCGACAGTATATTATCATTCTATGTAGTTAACAACTTTGCCGTTTACTGTAAATTTGCAACATGTGACCACAGAAGAAAAACGTAATACTTTTTTTATGATAAACACATGACTGATTAGTTGATGATGATGAATATATCATTAATTACACACTTCTTTACCTATTTCTCAGTCTAGTGGTAAGGGAGAAAAAACGATTAAGCTCTTGTTATCTGCCATAGAGGCAGTAAGCTACAGGTACCCATACAGGTACAGCCATGTCAGAGGACAGACTGTATTAGGAAAACAAAGTAAAATCAGGTGTTGAAATTAGGTATTCCATGCCCCTAGCCTTAAAATGAATCTTCACCTGGAAGTCCCTTGGCAGTATCCTTGCAACTGGACTCAAGGAAGCAGAACAAGCAGAACTCCCTAAAGGCTGAAATTAGCAGAAAGACAGGAAAAAGCAGTCTGCTTGGCCAGGTCTTCACAGCTGTAACACATGTTTTAGATGCTTCACATACTGAGACAGCTAATTTAGGCATGTCTTTACCAGTAAGAGGCTACATGACTGAAATGTTTGCTGATTACAACTCACAAGTGTTGGGGGGGGGGGGGGGGGTTCAGAGAGTGTGTGTAAGTGTACTGAAGAGTACAGCATCTAGTCCCATTGAAATAGGACTGTCACACAAAATATAGCCAAGTGTCTCTAACATGTGTAAACTGTGAGTTCACTCCAAGTGCAAGCACAAAAGCACTGTGTTGGTGTTTGTGCTTGACCATTCACCAGGCGAACATCTGCCAGCACAAAAGACAAAAGGCACTAACTGCTGCCATTTACACATCACACAGCGCCACTCTCACCCCTCCTTTCTCATCCCACAGGCAACTCGCGCTAAGGCTACAGCACTTAAGGATCTTATCGAGCAGCTGAGAAACAAACTTAATTAAACCCCCACAAACACATTAACATGGCTGTCTGGCGATTTCAACTGTCAAACATTGAATTACGTAGGCTAGAGAGATGGGTTTAGGCCACTACTATGATAATAGGCATTTCTTTTTATCAATTATTGAAACCAACTTGTCAATTCATTCATACAAACATGATTTACATGGGAGAAGGGCTAATTGGCAGTTGTGGAGGGGGTGGCTGAAAGCACCTGAGGGGAAACCTTGCACTGACCCTTCATTACAGCCTACAATGACCTCTTGGCTTGACCCTTTGACCTCCAGTACCTCTCCTATTGACGAAAGCCACAGGAAACCTCATGATAACTCTAAACACAACACAATCTTTAATCCATAGCTGTCATATAAGCTGCTGCTGCGGTTAAACCAGTAAAACACACGTTTACCAAAGTAAACAATATAATAACCATTCAAAGACAGCTCTCCTTGCCAAACACACAAAGTCGCAAACCACAATATAAACACGTAGGATACTACCAAAATAAGGAAAAAACTCGGCGCTCTAAACACTGTCCTCGCCATCAACACAAGCGCTATGCTAGCACCAGTAATTTACAGTAGAAAGAATTTCTCAACTCACTCTGATGCCCCCGGGCTCAGGTCTTTGCAAGTATAATTTCAGTACAGGTTACCTTGTGAAAAAGCTAAGTAAAAAGCGCAACTGCCCCGATCTACAGAGACATGATGACTCACCTATGCTCTGGACACCGATGAAACACATTATTGCGTTTCTAAAAAGATACCGAAAGAAAAAAAATGGCAATCCCTACCCACATCAACATCACCCACTCCTTGTGTAAGACGATGCACTACACGTAAGACTGGGATGCAAGGGTCGGAATGATTCTGTCCTTGGAAATCATTATCACTTCAGGGATAGAACTATGCAAGATGACACAAAGGTTTCTCTGGAGCTATATTGACATATTCTTCAGGCTATTTCTACGCATCATTTCTCTGTCGACGGCGTGCATATTCGCACAGAAAATGACTGCCCAAATTCAGCATTCATTCAGCACTTCAGACATGTTGTACTACTTTATGAATTGACACCAGTCTACATTCGGGCTTCCGGGTTGTAAAGTATTCGAATATATTTTTCACAAAGATTTTCCAGCTGGTTTGAAATATTTATATTCTGCTCCACACATACCTGGTTCCGCTAATAGGACATGGATAGTACAGTCGAAAAGGCGCGAGCTCTGTGGACACAGGGAAATCCTTCGGCAAGTCTTCGGAAAACAATTTCAGTCCACATACGTACGTTCACTAAACATGCATCTAAAAAGAATATGTTACGACTCCAAAGAGCGGATTTGTTCGTGTGAACTGAACTCCGCCTCGACCTGTAGTCAAGACTGACGGAATTGTTTATTCTCGGAATCCCCTCGCTGTCGAGAACTCTGCAATGAACACTCCCCCTCTTCGTTCAGACAACACCCTTAAAGGTACAGTGACAGATTTGCATGGATCCTGCGCCTGTATCAGCCGAGGGTTCTTTGCCTTAGCAAACTATAATATTTAAAATACGTGTACTTTCTTTGTAACGAGTACGATTTCTTTTCATACAGTCAGAAGAAAAGGAACAACTTACTTTGTAACATCTAAATGTACATTTAAAGGTAAGTTCGAAAGTGTGTTGGACGAGAAATTAAGAGGAATCACATGTTTTTTTACACTGAAATGAAAGATTAAATGTGCTGTAGGCCTACAAGTGTAAGTCATTTAAAAGCCTGCAATGTCGGAAAATATGTAGGCCAACTTGAATTCCAACATTATAGCATATCACAAAGCTTAGTCTATACATTCTTGCTGAAGTATTTTTTTGTTTGTACATTAGAGTAACATGTTGGTCACAAACAACTCAGATGAGGTGCCCAGCAAACAGAAAGCCACCTTGCTGCCCTTCCTAATCCGTATTTATTCTGACAAACCAGTAACTTGTCTGTTAATATCCAAGTTTTACAAAATGTTCATATCTTTGATCTGGTTTTGCATTCTTGCAACACAGTCTACGTTTGAGGTCACAGAAAGTGGTCGGATCAGCAATTTAAGCAGGATCTTGCCAAGATGACCTCTGAACTGACATGACCTTTCATCTTTGAACTTTGACTCCAAATGCCACATGAATGGAGATACAATATCCTGCCTTTCATTCCTCCCCCACGAGAGCTCCGTGACCCTTGACCCCGTGACCCAGAGCTTTTCACAGAAATGTGCCTCGTGGACCTTCCACCTTTGACCTGAGTGAAGGCAAGCATGTGTGTGTGCTTTTCTTAGTAAAGATCTTTGACTGTTTCTTAGTAATTGTGCAGAGAGGGCTCAAAGTCTGTACGATAATCACCGCACAGGTACAGTGCTTCATTTTAAAGCGACAGCACAGGCAAGGTTAGTGAGGTTGATTATGGACTATTGATTTCATGGATTTGATTTGATCAGTCAAATAAAGATACAAGTGAACATGACATGTGCATAAATAAATATGACCCCACTGATTATCCGTATGAGTTGGTTTTTGATTTCAAGAAGACCCTGAGAGCACGGCACCCGAGCTGTGTGAGGTTTGGACGATTAGTGAGCTTTAAGACAACCCTTACACCACACAGATGAGTCGTGATCGGATGTGGAGGAGGGAGTGGATGCATCCTCCGCAGACGAGGGTTCAGCCAGCGGCTACTGGGGCAGATTATTGTCTGCATGAAACTCACAGAGAATTTATCTTTCATCCAGAGATTAAATAATCCACCACAACCAGACCACATATTTTTAAGCAGTATTATTGTCCCCAAACATGTCAAATGTACACAGTAATACTGTTAATAATATAGGAGGGGATCTAGAGGAAAGACATCAGGCTGTATGGATGGACATAGGGCTGTAAATCCTGCTCAGACACAGACGCCAAACTGTCTTTGGGGGATGTGGTCAGAGTGTCAGTGACCGTTAACCTTAGACCTCCGGGATCCAGCGGCCATCTCTATCTCTCATCTGTGCCATGCGGCGGAGGAAGGGCTTCACAACGGACCCTGACGCAGCGAGAGAGAGGCAAAGACTTCAAGAACGACTTGTTTTTGTTTGGGCCAGTGGTTTGGGTGACCATGCACCAGTGACCACTGGCAAAGAAGCCAGATGTCGTAAAACTGAGGTTAACACTTCAAAAAAGAAGACTTTTCTTACTCTCTGGCCAATTTTAATCTGAGAAGAACTTTGGCTGAGAAAGACCACATTTTGAAAACACAAAATGATATAATGGCTTTGAGATCAATAATAATATACAAGCACATTTCCCTACATTTCTTGTTGACCTAGTGGGAAATACAATAGGGGACGCTATACCCTTTTCAGACAGAGGTCACGTCTGTTTTAGAGGTGAGTCTGTCCTGGTCATTGTCCTAATACCCTGAGCATCAGGATGTGAAAAACAACATTATAGAAATGAGTCCTGTGTACAGTACATCAGGACAAACATTATAGAAATGAGTCCTGTTGACAGTACATCAGGACAAACATTATAGAAATGAGTCCTGTTGACAGTACATCAGGACAAACATTATAGAAATGAGTCCTGTTGACAGTACATCAGGACAAACATTATAGAAATGAGTCCTGTTGACAGTACATCAGGACAAACATTATAGAAATGAGTCCTGTTGACAGTACATCAGGACAAACATTATAGAAATGAGTCCTGTTGACAGTACATCAGGACAAACAAGTCTAAGGACCACTAGAAATAGCAAGAAAGAATACTGCGCAGCTAGCATATATGTCACTGTCATCACTTTCATGATCAATATGCCCGAACAGCTCTGATCAGCGAAGCGGGGAGAGAATCATGACCCATTTATTAATAGCTCCACGCAGAGGACTTTGATGTGAAAACATCAGCGACTGCTAAAGCATACTAATGATGTGTACTGCTTCTGTGTGTCATGCATCTATGCTCTCAATACATTTCCAAGCATGCTAATTATTGTGTACCACTTAAGTGTCTTGCACATCTTTAGGTTCAGTGTTTTTCTCTGTAAGGTATACTGATGATGTGTGCTACTTTTGCATTAGCGTCATCTTCAGTTCCACAAATATTATTCATGGAATGCAGAGCGTGTCAATTGAGCCCTGTTACAGTAACATCCACTCGTGTTATATATTCCAGGGATGTAAGTGTGTCATTTCTTATTATCTTTGCCTTCTTTACTCTCGCATGGAGACATATGGGTGAAGTCTGAAGTCCCTTGAAGAGATCCAGTGCTGATTGATGCATGGGTCTGTTTTTCACTGAGATCAGTGAAGAGGAGAGGAAATGTTATCTCGTCTTCGTTTCTCCCCAGTGCGTTTGAGTCACGGGGTGTGTTTAAAAAAAAAAACTGATGTCAGTTTGGTTAATCAAAGATGATGAGTGGTTAGAGTTGTACCATCATGAATAAATTAAAAGCGTGGAAACGGCTCCCTGGCGACTGACAGCAAGGGGAATATTTACGCTCCCTTCAGCTTCTCACACTGATTCAACATTTAACCTACATTTATAGGGCCTGGAATGCTTCAGATACACAAAATATATGTGTGTGTTCATGAGTGTGTGCGTGTTTATGTGTGTGAGTGTGTGCGTGTTCATGAGTGTGTGTGTGTGTGTGTGTCTGTGTGTGTGTGTGTGTGTGTGTGTGTGATCTGAAAACAGAGGCACATGTGAAGACCTGCTGCTCGGAGACTAGCTGTAGTTGTCTCCTCCGTGTGTTTGCCAGCGTATCTTGTTAACCTACTTTGTGCTCTTTGGCTAATCCGTGGCTGCTCCACACACACACACACACACACACACACACACACACTCTCTGCTGCTCCACGGGTGGTCTGGGAGGAGTTCGGCTCTGGTTCCCACATTTGAATATCAGATGGCAAGGGCACAGCCCTCTAGCAAAAAAAAAAAAAAAAAAACCACACACAACCGGGCATTTGAATGTGCATCATTGTTGTTACCTTTTCAAAGGTCTGCTATCTCTCTGGTTACACTAGTTCATTGGAGTTGAGTGTTCTGCGATACTGAGATCCGTTTGGCCCAGCTGGTCTTTTCACCACTCTTTGTCAGTGGAGAATCTGACATGTGGTTAAGCAGCAATTGAGACCATTTCCTGAGTCATTGTGAATCATCTTAACACTAAACACACCATAGAAATGTTTTGTGTGGTGTTTTACAGGATCTCATTTCTCAGGCCTCAAGCTTGAGAGAAAGACAGAGAGAGGAGGAAGGGTGGAATGGGGGGGGGGCAGATGGTTTTGTGGGACAGTCATTTTGACACGAAAGCATACATTTCCACAAGGATCAGACCACAACTGCTGAAAAAGCTCTACAGTCCTATTCTCATCACGGAATGATAGATGTTCTTATGAAAACAGATCACCTGGCCATAAACAATTCCAGTGTTTCTCACTGGAATATTGAACAAATCAGATTCATGCCAATATAGCTTGACGACGCATTGACCCTACGTCTGAATTTCTGAATTCATTCTGAGAGTAAATGACCTAAGAGTGCAATCAATGAATTCATTGAAATGCAGTGAGTCAATGAATAGATGTCCTTTTGTTTGAGCAGAAACAGTGAGCAGGAGATGTAACCACACAGTATTGTCACGACAATACACTACTAACAGATTAGGTTTTTAATGAGTAGACGATAATTCATTAGTTAATGTCTATAAAGTCGTCAATGGGATAAAATGGAGTTTGATGCAGCTAGTTTGACAGCACTGGACTCCTCTGAGGCGTTCGTCAGACAGACAGAACTGTTCCTTTGGGGAGACTCAGATGTCTGTGCGTGCCCCCGCCCTATCTCCCCCCCCCCCCCCCCAAACACACACACACACACACCCTCTCAACACTTACCAACAGAGCAGAGGAGAAACAGACAGCTCTGCAAGGTTATAGACTCCGGCTGGTCCCCCCCAAACTGAGGTGGGGGTGGGCAGGGTGTTGTGAGGGAGAGGTGAATGCTTGCATCCCCCCCCCCTTCCCCGCCCCCACATTCCCCCCAGGCACGTTCCTCCTCGTTCCCACGGGGCCATTGACATTCAATCGCCCCTGTTTACTCATTATCAGATCAGCATGGAACAGTCTGAGGCATTTTAACAGGCCGCCTGCCGCACTGATAAGTCAGGTGTTAAAGGGGAAATGTGCCTGTGTGTGTGTGTATGTGTGTTTGTGTGTTTGTGTGTGTGTGTGTGTGTGTGTGTGTGTGTGTGTGTGTGTCTGTGTCTGTGTGTGTGTGTGTGTGTCTCTGTGTGTGTGTGTGTGTGTCTGTGTGTGTGTGTGTGTCTGTGTGTGTGTGTGTCTGTGCGTGAGTGTGTGTGTGTGTGTGTGTGTTTGTGTGTGTGTGTGTGTCTGTATCTCTGTGTGTGTCTGTGTGTGTGTGTGTGTGTGTGTGTGTGTGTGTCTGTATCTGTGTGTGTGTGTGTGTGTGTGTGTGTGTGTGTGTCTGTCTGTCTGTGTGTCTGTGTGTGTGTGTCTGTGTGTGTGTGTGTGTCTGTATCTCTGTGTGTGTCTGTGTGTGTGTGTGTGTGTGTGTGTGTGTGTGTGTCTGTCTGTCTGTGTGTGTGTCTGTGTGTGTGCGTGTGTGTGTGTGTCTGTCTGTCTGTGTGTGTGTGTCTGTGTGTGTGTGTGTGTGTGTCTGTCTGTCTGTGTGTGTGTGTGTGTGTGTGTGTGTGTGTGTGTGTGTGTGTGTGTGTGTCTGTCTGTCTGTGTGTGTGTCTGTGTCTGTATGTGCTGCTACTCTGTCTGAGCCTGCATCGGGGCAGGCGTCACAAGGGCTCTAAGCGTCTGACTGGCTCAACTGCGGACATATGGTGAGAGAAGCGTGGCACTCCTGCATGGATCAGGCCTCAGCTGTTAGAACACATCTCTGTAGAGCTACGATCATCACAGAATGACGGATTAGCATTCTGACAGCGTAGATTACGCGGCTATTAAAAATCCTACATGTATGACCCCACTAGTCGTACCCGACCCTACGCGGCGTCACATGGGCTCTGCTGAGGACATATGGTGTGGGACGACTCGGACGAGTGGCTGTCCAGATTAGAGGTGACCAACATTGCTAAACACCGCTATGACTACAGGCCACACTGTAAGTAGGTGTGAGGTGGCAAAAGCACATGAAGTGTCATATGAAGTGAGGCTTGTTTACGCAACAAGTTGACAGCAAGTCTCTGGCCAGCTGTATTAAGTGTTCTCCTCTGCACAGCTGTGTTAAGTGTTCTCCTCTGCCCTGCTGTATTAAGTGTTCTCCTCTGCACAGCAGTGTTAAGTGTTCTCCTCTGCCCAACTGTGTTAAGTGTTCTCTACAAGTGCCAGTAGCTGAACGTCAAACCTATTTTACTGAAATAAAATCTAAAATATATTTTACCTACACGGGCAGTGTTAGTGTAAGTCACTGTATTTATGGTGTCACTCTGCAATATAACAGTTAAGAACCAATAACATGTTACCATCTTCACCTCTTTCAGGGTTTTAAAACATTTCTTCAGGTTTAGAGCAAGTTTTAAAAATGTCAAATTTAACACCCATTAGCTTTGAGCTATGGGCCTAGCAGAAGTGTATTTCAGCACAATAAAATCTACAAAAGATACAATAGATAAGGTTAATAAGCGATCGTTCCTGGCAACACATCAGGAAACAACACAGATATTTGCTTTAATGTCTAACCATGTCTGTGGAACAGGCCAAAAGGCTAATTGAGTGGGAGGCTATGGCTATGGCTATGGCTGTGACTTGGTAAGGTGCAGATCTACAGATGTTTCCCTGTTTCATTAAACAGAAGTGGACATGTCAAGCTAGCGATAGTATACGTTGAAAGTCATGGGTGAAAAAATATTACTTTAAAATCCTACAATATTAGAATCTAAATGTATTGCAGGCTGAAACATGCAACTGATTTACCAGTGAAGACAGCCAGCTCATGCCTCACCTTCACCTACACCCCCTGAGCCGACGTTTAGCCTTGGAGAACTTCCAAAGGTCCAATGGCCCTCTCACCCAGTGGTCTACCCAGGATGGATGGTTCTGATGCAGGCTCGAACGGCGCCAAAACTAGGTTTCAGATGGCAGAACCAGCTACGTTTAGCTGTGTTTATCTCTTCAAAAACTGCAATAGGCCACAAGCCTATAAGATTGAGCAGATGAACATGTTAGTCGGACCTAACTGTGCTTCTTTGTATCTGGGTGTCTGATATGAAGAAGACAGGGCTGGATCCCCTCCATTGATAGTTGTTAAATAAATGAAATCTATAACTGAATTTTAAAATTAAAACATTTTAATGTAAACCGGACCGGATCATTTCAGAGTGAGTGGTCTAAATCTAAAATGAATCTAATGCAAACATGGCAGTGGTGTTAGTAACAGAGCATTTAAACCAGAATACAGTGATGTTGGATTTATGGGCAAAGACATTTTGCAATGTGAGACAGACCAAAAAGGATGTCATCGTTATAAATGGAGTTTAAATAAGAGCCATCCGCCTTGTGTGCTAGCCGATAGCATTCTTGACCCGAATCAGCAGAGGACAGATGCCCTTGGATTCTTCAGCTAGCCCTCTCCTTATCTTCAACTCCGCGCGCGAGAGAGAGTGGGGTGGGTTTTAATCTTCTCCCCCGGAGAACATAAATGTTACCAAGCCTTCACATTGCATTTCGATGGATTGATTGTTGTCACCGAACAAAAGTACAAGGTGACTTACGTATAGCTATATCTGTCAAATGTACAAAGATGGGATTTGGAAAATAATGTGCTTTGAACTCAGGAAATAGCAAATAGCCTAAGCGTTTGGTAACACACCTATTTGAAAACCAGATCTTTGATTCGATCTTTGGTCTGTTTGTAAGCACCAAGTAAGTAGTGAAAATAGCCATCCTTCCTCTGTGGCTCTGAGAGATCATCTGATCTTGTGTACCCTCAGCTCTCCAGGTCAGTAAATGTGTCCTTCACACAACCAACCACTGTCTGCCCCCCCCACCCACACCCCCACCCCCCTCCACCTCTCTCTCTTATTTTGTGTGTATGTGAGTGTGTGTATCTGTCTTACTCCCACACAGACATGAACACACTCATGCACACACATGCTCATACAAAATACAATCTCCCTCTCTCTCTCTCCCTCTCTCTCCCTCTCTCTCTCTCCCTCTCTCTGCCTCTCTCTCTGCCTCTCTTGCTATCTCTCCCTTCAGCTTTCTCTCTTTCCCCTTTCCATCTTATGTTGAGCATAGTCAGTCAGCCATGCAGCGTATTTAAGCCCCTGTCAGCTGGGCTGACGCTGCTGCACTGTTTATTCAAACACGTCTGCAACCACCGGATGCTCACTGATCGCACAGGGGTCCAAACATGAAGCACTTGCTACGCACGCACGCGAGACAGATAGCCGTCCGTTCAAGTGTGAAATGTTTTATGCAAAACAACGTGCTGCGTGTTGCCAGGTGAGGGGCGGTCTTGATGTATTGGATGCCTGGAGACTTGCTGCACTGGCTGAAAAAAGTGACTACGTCAGCAACCTCGCAGTGCCAGTTATGCAATGTCTAATTAGAACGAGGCGCTGGGCCAGGAGAAAGCTGTGTGACAATCCAGCTGAGATTTGTTTCTTTGGAGGGGGCATTATTGTTTTGCAGTAGACATACTAATTGCCAAAATGCTGAAACCGTAGTTTTCATAGCTGTACACTGCCCTACAGTGTTAGTCATTGCACAAGACGATGTTCATCAATCAAATTACACGCAGCTCAAGGTGTAGGTGATGTGGGCAGGTAGGTATGTATAAATCTTTAGACGTAGGTGTGTGATTCTCTTTGATGAGGTGCCTGTCTGCCTCACAGCCTGTACTCAACTGTTGGAAGTCACATAGTTACATTAATTAATAAAGCGTCATCTCCGATTGCTGTAATGGCAGAACATAATAAAGTGCTTAGGCTGATGACAACGAATGGGAATGGGATTTTACCCTTTTTAGGTATAACAGCTTTTAGGCGCTGTGTACCAAAGTGCTATTGGTTCGGCTGGCTGGGCTGGTTTGTTGTCTATGTTGACATGCTCTTTTGTGTTGGGACGTGGGCGTTTGCACTGGGCAGGACCTGAGACATTGCAGTAGAAGCCTGTATTAAGATTTGCCACTTGCCCCAGAAGAACCACACCAGAGTTAAATATTAAAGAAAGCAGTCTGGTTATTGACTCCTCACTGCCTGTGTGCCTGTGTGTGTGTGTGTGTGTGTGTGTGTGTGTGTGTGTGTGTGTGTGTGTGTGTGTGTGTGTGTGTGTGTGTGTGTGTGTGTGTGTGTGTGTGTGTGTGTGTGTGTGTGTGTGTGTGTGTGTGTGTGTCATTTGTTGTGTCATGGTGTGTAGTAAAGAGTGGATTGCCACTCCTCTGTGTGGTAAAGTTTGGTGTCATCCCTTTCTTGTTAGGTAACACCTTATTGCGAATGCTGATGTTTCTTTACTGCTCCGACCCCCAGACAAGACAGATATATAATACTGTATTAGAAATTATGCGAATTGCAAGTGTTATTGTGTAAAGCATGTCATGTGAAATATTAAGGAGAACTGGGGTGATTGTTCTTTCTGTCAAAATGTTGTGAGGATACAGGCCTGCCATGGACAAAAGCACTGCCAATAGTCCTCACGCAAACGAGAGCCAGAGTGAGAGCAAGAAGCAACCTGTGTCCATTTGAAATTCTGTTTGGGAGACCGATGAACACTGGCATAGGGCCTGAGAAAAGACAGCTTTTTCTGTCCTTGAGAATATAGTGTACTGGAACAGAGTGATACTCCCTGTTCTTCTTATCTCTCTAACCCTGTTAAATAGACACTGCCTGTGAGGGAATTCATCCGATTCTCACAGACTGCTTGCTGTTCACTCTGTGTGTTTCTGATCCTTCTGCAGAAGACTAATAAACGTATTACTAATATCTAATTATAAGACTGATCTCACATTAGACTGGTTATTATCAGATTTCCTCCACAAACTGGTGTCAGAAGTGGGATTGCTCGAATGAGGTGCCTGGACCCCGTGAACCAGTAGGGGACTGATCATCCCAGGGAAATTCCCTGGCCTCAACCTCCTCACAAAACGAGTGAGACGGGGGACCTCTGGCGCGGGCGCGGGTTGACTCAGCGCTGCGATCTCAAGAACGAACTGGTGAGAGTCTGAAAGAGTTATGGATTTTTTTCATTTAGGCCCTCACTCTTGCCTCCTCACTAAGATTCTTCACCAAGTTTTAGAAAAAACCTGGGTTGACACTGACGAGTGTCTCCTAAGGACGTGTTGTAAATCGCCTGGAGCGTAAACACAGACAAGACCTGCGCAGGCAGAAAAGAAGGAGGGAGTGGACTGAGAGAGAAATATATATATAAAAAAGAGGAAGATATATATGTGTGTATATATAACATAACTGTAGAGATCAGTCAAAGGTAATATGTAAAAGTATAAAACATAACAGTTAACATTTTCTTTATAGAAAATACTAATAAAATAACAAAATAACAAAATTATTTAAAATGAGAAATTGTCATAGCACTAAAACCAAGGACCATGGAGAAGGTGTAGACTATTCCAGTCTGAATGTAAATTTTATGAGACAAAATTATGGGGAACTATCGATAAAACATTATGACATATGGGTGAAGGAGATGGGTTTTCCTAACGGAGGCAGTTTTGGTATGAGACAACTCGATCAGCTAAAACGAAGTCTCATAAAAAAAAAGAAGAGGGTAAGATTTTAGACCTGACTGGAAAAGTTATGTAATGTGGAAGAAAGAAGCTGAAAGTAGGGACAGAACAAAATAGGCAGGGAGAAACAGGGACTCACAAAGTTCTGCTCAGTGTCTTAAATACAGGTCAATCCGGACTCAGACTACCCCCCCCCCCCCCCCACCCAGAACAACGGAGCCGCTACAACCACAGCCCCTGAATGAACCCCAGGCCCAGCCCCAACACACATGAGAGAAGATCCACCAGCATCTCCGACACACACGAAAAACAGGAACCAGATATGGAATAAGCCAAATATATACCCCAACAACCTCAATTCTCGGCGGACTACAGAATATGTTCGCATCATCACCACCACCAGACGACAGTCCCGTTCTCCTGGCACCCATGTTTGAAGTAGCCGGAGGCGATGGACACCCTGTTTGAAGTAGCCGGAGGCGATGTACACCCTGTTTTGGTACACAGACCATGGACTCTTGCTGACATAGAGGAGGCCATGACTCAACTGCTGTCACCTGCTGAAGGAGCAAAGTTCGCTGATGAACTAAGGATTATTTGCAGAGAATTCCGAGCCAATACCATTGAACTAAGAAGGCTGTTGATGGCAAAAATGGGTAATGGTTGGACTAAAGTGTCAGCAGGATACCCCGATGGACGGGCCAACCCGGATTGGTAACAGGTGACATTTTTGACAACTTATGTTAAAGAATGAGAGAAGCATTCCCTGTTCGTATGGACATGACAAAGATCACTGCATGTAAGCAGGAAAATGGAGAATCATTACGCGCTTATCTTGTTCGACTGACTGACGCACACAACACTCACAGTGGATTAACAGCACCCCAGAATCTGAAAATAGTTTTCTGAATGGATTAAGAGGAGATATATCTCGGTGACGCTGAAAAAGCAATGCCTCACCTGGAACTCAGGCAAACTCAGAGACATTGAAGCACATGCACGCTGGAAAAATCCTGCGAGACTTGGAAACAAAACAAACAAACAAACAAACAAATAAAAAACAGAGAAAGTGAGACGATGGCCTGCACAAAGCCACTCTGACCCTGCTGCACGTTCAGTCATCAAGAAGGTAGCGGGGGGAGGGGCAGAGGCTGCGAAGGCAAAGGACGAGGAAGCGGATATCAGAACCGAGACCCAGAAGTCTGCTATGCATACGGAGAAAAAGGACATTGAACGAAAAAAAATCCGAAAAACCAACAAAACCGAGAATCAGCAGACTGAGTGGGGGGCGGAGGACGAGAAAGGGGAGACTGGAGAGAGGCGCGAGGGGGGTGAGAGAAAACCAACACACACACACACACACACACACACACACACACACATACACCTGCACTGACACAGGAAGGAACATATGTAAAATATGACACAAATATGCAAGTAATCGTAGGTTACCTACCATGGAACTATCAGTGGCAGGACAGAATGTGATTTTCTTGCTAGATTCGGGGGCAACACATTCAGTTATAAAAGCAGAAATATTCCCAGTTCCCCCTGCCATGAGTGGAAGATATGAGAATTCGATAGGGGCGTCAGGAAAAATCCTAAAGGACCTCTGACGTGTGTTGACTATGTTATGATAATGTACTGCGCTGATAGAGAAAGCAAAAAAACACACAGATACACACACAACTGACTACATGAAAAAAGAGAAACTGCATTGCACAGCACACACACACACACAGGACCGAACAGAGAGTTTTAGGAAGTATGGTTCAGAGAGGGAAAAGAGAGAGAAAAGATTGTGACCCAGAATGTGTATTGGACTGAAAGCAGATGTGCCCTGTCGGTAAGCCTATCTGAACCCAACAAAGAGCCCTTTAACATGGAACAATCTTATCCACACATCTCACTGGCCAAGAGCAAGGTGGATGAGTAGCTCCTTATACATGAAGATGAGATAATACTTATACATGAAGATGAGATAATACTTATACATGAAGATGAGAATACAAAATACCATACTGGGAACTTTTGAATGATAATAGACATACAGTATATAATAGTAAACATACAGTATACCCAGATGTGGTATTTACATAATACAGTGGTTTCCAAGTAAAGTGTTCAGAAGTGAAAGGCTGATGACATTTTATCGCAATGGTCTGATAAAACACTAACTAAACCCTACACCCATGGAGACAAAATAAGACATCTAGAGATATTACATAGCCCCTGTCCCTACTAAGTACACTGTGTCCTCTTATGTTCAGGAGCAGATGTAACAGATGTATCAAACCCCACGCATATCAATCACCCACACTTAATGTATCAAGCCCCACACATATCATATCACCCACACTTCATTTAAACTGGGTTCTCCTCATCAGCTGAGGCACTTGCTCTGGCAATTTGCTCTCAACCCCCCCCCCCCCACACACACACACACACACACACACAATTCTATGTATTGGGTTTGGTCAGAGGAGCCGTATCAGCTGTGCTACGATGAGAACAAACACAAAACAAAATTCATAATTTTTTTTACCAAACTCAATCTCAGTGAAGTACACCCTGTCCTCTTGTGTTCTGAATAAGGACGTGAGCTTGCCTAGTGTGTAGAGGACGTTTACACTGTGCCCAGTAATGCCATGGGGGACCATCTATTGGGGATGATAGTGGGGGCAGTGGACGGGTCCTGAGCTCTGGGTCTGACATCCATAAACCCAACGATACAGTGACAACTCCAAGATAAGCAGACAAGCCTGGCTGCAGCAGAGGTGTGTGTGTGTGTGTGTGTGTGTGTGTATGTGTGTGCGTTTGTTTGTGCATCAGTTTGTCGCATTGTGTGTGTAGTTGTTTGCGTGTTTGTTAGTGTGTGTGAGAGAGTGTATTTGTTTGTGTGTCTGTTGGTGTGAGTGGTGTGTTGGTGAGTCCACGTGTGTGTGTGTGTCTTTTCTGCAGATTTCAGCGCAAAGCGAATAACCTTTGTGAATTATTTAGTTTATTGACCTCTGCAGGGATTTAATGTGAAGGTCGTTTCCCACTGCCAGAGCGGAGCAGAGTGGCGCGCAGAGCCAGCGGGTCCTCAGGTGACGCAGGCAAGGTCGCACGTCTCCCTCCGGTTAATAATATATTTGTCACCCGCTGTGTGTTAGGCGCTCACCCCCCCACCCCCCGCACCACGCCGCTCCCCTCCGCCACTTGATTAGCGCCACCAATAAGGGCTGCCAAAGATGATAAAGTAGACGTTGGCTTTAGGAGATGTGTCAACTGTCCCCACCATCTCTCTT
Source organism: Clupea harengus (assembly GCF_900700415.2). NCBI lineage: Eukaryota > Metazoa > Chordata > Actinopteri > Clupeiformes > Clupeidae > Clupea > Clupea harengus. Next base: position 23,425,198 of record NC_045159.1, on the reverse strand, counting down.
TCTCTCCCCTCTGTCTCTCCCTCTCCTTCTCACACCAACGTCCCCCTCCTTTCTCTCTCCCCCCTCTCTCCCTCTCTGTTTCTCTTTCTCTCCCCTCTGTCTCTTCCCCTCTTTCTCTCTCCCTCTCTGTTTCTCTCTCTCCCTCTCTCTTTCCCTCTATCTCTCTCTCTCTCTCTCTCTCCCTCCCCTCTGTTCCTGTTTTATTGTTCTGCGATGAAGGTTAAAGCGACTGCTGAACAAACAGAACGTGGCCCGGGCTGGGCTGAGTGTCTGAGCACCCCTCTGCCGTTGCCTCTGCCCTGACTCCTCTTTGGTGTGTCAGGGAGGTGCTCGTGTTGTGCCATGGGGCGCGCCATGCCTCTCACACCGGGGTCAAAGTCAGGCTAATTCCTGACCAAGCTGTCACAGATAATCATCGAGGAAAGCTATTGAGCCTTATTAGCGCCACCATTTTGGCACTACGGAGAGGCACTATGAGAGAGAGTAGGGGGGGAAATGAATAATGGATGTATGATAAAACGCATTATCATAGGTTAGCAAATATTTTCCAGTGCCTGTATTGCAATTAAAGCCATGCGAACTCTGAAGACGGTGATGCTTTAATGTGTGGGGGGTTACATCTGCATGGCCACTGAAGAGTAAAAGTGCTACATTATTGATTTGATTACATTAAACTGACTGATAATGGAAAATCTTTGTGGCGCCGGATGACAGGCGAACAGCTCTGGCTGAGGTGCTGAGTTGGGTGACTCCTATTTGTCCTTTCACAGTGGAGGCTGATTTGCATTGGGAGGTCACAGCAAGGTGAGGTTTATCAACAACTGAGAGACAGAGGATCGCTGCAAACACACACACACACACACACACACACACACACACACACACACACACACACACAAACACACTCATGCACACATGCACACATGCACACACACACAGGCTCTGTCTGTCTCTCTCTCTCATACTCACACACAAACACACACACACACACACACACACACACACACACACACACACAAACACTTGAATGCCTGGCACTTGGAGCCAGAAGCACAGAGACTTAATTTGATGACTGACAGAGTGATGGACGAGAGTGTAAAGAGGCTTATGAGAACACACACCCACTGGAGAAAAAATGCATTCAAATGAATCTGAATGAAAACCCATGCATTTCAGTTACACTCGACATTTACTGTAGCAAACCAAACAGTACTGGAAAACATGCACACGCACACACACACACACACACACACAAACACACTATAGCACAATTTCAAAATGGTATTTCATACCCCATGTCTTAGTGTGAGGCAGTCCTGGCTTATTCACTAAAGTCTTGCCCTAGAGTCGTTTTTTAAATATATAAACAAATTTCTGCTTTCTTAGCATTTCATCAAATAGTTTGCCCAGAGAGATATGTCCTCTGGGGAGAAGTGTCTGTCCTCGCTGCAGCCTGAAAGCTAGAGGTCATCAGATCCGAGGATGGGGTGTCAGTGGATGCTCAAATGTCTGGTGTGAAACTGCCATCACTGGAGGCAATGGGGGCAATATTTCAACGGGGTTCAGGAAGAGTTATGACACTGAGGCTTGCAGTGCTGGGATGAAGGCAGCTTGTTTATCTGACCTCCTCAGAGTGCGTGCGTAAACAACTCACTTTTCTCTTCTTCTCAGTGCCCTGTCATTTGCTCTCCACATCTTATCAGATTGAAATGTTTCTTCATAGCTGTTAGTAAAAATGGTCCCCAAAGGGGAATGTTCTGGTGTGTGTGTACTGTATGTATGTGTGTGTGTGTGTGTGTGTCTGTGTATATTAAGCACATTAAAAAAGTATTTTCCTGATGTGTTTCCATTTAGTTTGTAATTCACATCTTCTACTTCTACAGGGCATTGTGTGTGCTTTTAAAGTTGATCTTCAAACTGCTGTACAAAGCCGGGTCTCAGTATGTCAGAAGTCAGTGTATTTGCATGTGAGAGATTCCCTATGAAATGACAGTACCTTAACTCCAATCAGTTTCATATAACTGTTGTTGTATACAACAAACTGACGACTATCAGTGTCTACATTTTCATATTGCTAAGCGACAGTTACGGTGGGTTCATATCCCCTCCACTTGTTGTAGTCACCAATCTCGTCCCCAGTACTCTCGATAACTGAAAATGAAATCTCACTAGAATGAATGGAAAGCTTCTCGATCCACGTGCACAAACATGAAACACAAACATGTGAATTAGCAGACTCAGTGGAATGATGGAATGAGTGGACCTACGTCCCCTCTACTAAGAAAAACCTGTTGGCCTGAAAAAGGCCATTTCTAGACCGAAACTGTGCTAATTAGGTCGTGTTTAGTTTTTAGTTTGTTTGGTGGGAAATGAATCAATCCATGCTATTGGCTGTAAGAAAGGCTGAAACCTGGCCAATGGAAAGCTCATCCGGCTCCGGACTGTTGTACATTTTGCGACAGAAGTAAATTGCGCAACTTGATCATTCATTGTTTGTTTACTGGTCGAAGAACATAGGGCAGTGTTTTTCTCCCTCTGCAGGCAGTCATAAGTGTCTGTTTTAGAGAGGCGACTATTGATTAAAATCTTGCATAAAAAACACCAGAATCGGTGGTTAACACGTTTGTTGAACACATCTTTCAAATGATTATACTAGCTAACACTGTTGTCTACACATTTTTTTTGATAGCCTGGGGCTATCCATTGAAGCGCCGCTAGTGATTACAATGTAGCTATTCTTTAATGACCCCCAGTCAGATGGTATCACCTTTCTGTGAATGATATTAGCCGTTCTTCCAAAATACATCCATACAATGTACTTTTAAAGAGCTCTAACATAGTATTAAGTGTTGCTAAGTTTCTAAATGTTGTTCGGTTTGCCAAGTCCAAATAAAAGAAAGCGTTGCTGCACTTAAAAAAGTAATTATTTTTTTAATCGGATTTAGTATGATGACACTAGCAACTCTGGTCAGGCTAAATTTCAAATTAGCTATCTAAACTATCTTCATCCTGCTTCATAACTGAAATAACAGTGGACTTTACTGTGTGACACATGGATACCTTTCAGAGGACCATATAAACTTAAGATGCACTGGACTCGCACATACACCCTCAGACACTAGAGATGATTTGAAAAGTCTTGGAAGGTGATATTTTTTACCTCGTGCGCAGACTGCGCACAAACGTGTGCATACAAGATATTAACTTACTCCCACAAGATAAGGATTTGTGTGCACAGGATAATGAACTTGTGCACCATGTTTCAGAGGTTATTAGATGGTTTTGTTTCTGATGATCACATAAACACAAATAAAGAGCGAAACAGACATCGTGAATACTCCGTAACTAATGCGGTAAAATTCAGTTTACTCTCAGTAAGCCCAGTTGTGACTCAAACATCTGCCAACCTGTTCATATAATTGGATGCTTTTGAGCAGCTGTATATAAAAAAAGAAATTTTATGCAGAGGCAAAATGTTTCATCATGTTGTATGTATGCCTCAAGGACACAGTCCTGTTGATAAAATATGCATGTAAACAAAAGTTTAGTTTGTTCAAATTCAGCTGACGCTAGGTTACTTTGCTACACGGAGAGTCTAATATTAGGTTTATAATGTTGTAAAGAGGCTGAACAGAACCAGCATGCATCTGTGTATCCTGCAGGACTCCTGTCAGAGTAGCAGTGGTTGTCACAGTCAACACACACACACTCGAACACACACACACACGCACACACACACACACACACACACACACACACACACGCGCACACACACACACACACACACACACACACACACACACACACACACACACACGCGCACACACACACACACACACACACGCACACGCACACACGCACACGCACACACACACACACACACGCACACAAGCACACACACACAAGCACACACACACACAATATGAATGTAAAGAAAAGTTTCACATTTGACTTACATCAGGTATCCTTGCTACAGCGTGGCGGGCCATGGCCAGCATGTCTCCGTGTCTCCTGCAGGACTCCAGGAAGATGCAGTGGCTGCCATGGCGCGGTGAAGGGCAGAGACGGAGGTAGCCATTGACCCTGTGATTAAAGCTGACTTGAGCGGACCTCGGTCTCCGCAATGCACTGCACTTCCCACTAACTCCGTCTCGGACCTCATTTGCAACAAGACGGCCTATTGTAATAGCAAATAAAACAATATTGATTTTGCCACTAACAGTGCAGTGCCTGGTATTGATCAGGATCAAGCACTTATCATTCACTGGCCCCAGAATGTCTTCCTGTTAAGCGCAGGTTGCAGGTCTCACTTATTAGCCTTGCCTTTACAGGGCTCATGCACCACTAATGCTCCAATAATACGGTTCTATTTGACCTCAAATGTCAACTGGAGGTAAGGTCAAAGGTCGGAAGTAAGGTAGAGCATAACATCCCATCCTTATTTTAGCTTCTGTGTTTCACTGGAATGATTTATCAAATGTAATTATTTTATGTTATCAAATACCTTTTTGAACTAATTTCCACAGGAGAGGTAGGGTGATGATTGTACAATGTTCAATGAGCGGTAAGGTTCATAGTTTTTAGATCAATTTGCTTAAAGAATCTTATTGGATTGTGATATTATTGAAAATAATATTGAAAAGCAATTAGTATGTTTAAAACCTTTCGGAACTAAGATAAACAGTGGACAGATTTCTTGTAAGGATTTACAGATTTGTGTAAGGATAATACCTAACACATTTGTTCTGCCACAGCAGGCCAAGGTGTAACCAGAATGTTCTTTGTCTTCCGGCACACGGATAAAGCAGTCGCCCACGGTTCAGCCAGCGACCTTTGAACTTTAGAGGCCCAGTCAATCGGCCAATCCCCTCTCTCTGCTGGCTGTCAATAAATGCAGTAGAGTAATCACTCGATGGATGGTCGGACAGGAGGGGATCCGAGGCCTCCTCTGCTCGCCTCTGCTCGTCCCCTCTCAGCTCGACTAGACTACACCTAAGCTCTATTTCATGCTTCGGCGGCTCCAACACAAACACGCTGCCCAGCCCTTGGCTCCCAGACAACAGGAGACTCGGCGCTCGCCGGGCTCCCTGTAGCAGACGCCTCCCCTGGGGAAGCTCCCTCAAGGCCCTGGGGCACCGCTGGAGACTCCCACACATCGATCCGCTGCCACAACACCGCTGTTGCCGTGGTGTCTTCGATTCTCACACTGCTCTCGGCACAGTGAGCTTGACAGCAACATGGCCGCTCAATTCCACGCCAGAGATAGCAGTGGAATGTAATAGATCTCATGGAAATAGCCTTAGCATAGCCATAGTCATAGACTTAGATGTCTTGAAAATTAAATGACAGTCACATTTAATTAATTGTTTGGAGAAAATGTCATAGAGTTGATACTTTAAATGATACTTGATACTTGAAATGGTTGCTTGCTCGAATTAATCTCAGAAAGTTAGTTCTCATGCATGATGATTACTTGGCAGTCAGATTGGGAATCACCGTATGAAACAGAAATGTAATTCCATGGTATTCTGAAAATGAATAATCAATATCTATGCAAACACACACACACACACGCACGCACGCACGCACGCACGCACGCACGCACGCACACACACACACACACACACACACACACACACACACACACACACACACACACACACACACACACACACACACACTGTTCTGTATAAAGAACTTCCAGCTCTATTTTCGACTGATACACTCAGTGCTACTGCTTCCTATTGTGTGCATGGTGTTCTGGTCTGCTTGTTTTGTCCTGTGAGTGAGGGATGGAGTTAACCCCTGGATGACCGGTGGAAAGTGTGGCACGCAGGGTCACGGTGGGTGGCGGGAGGGAGCAGTGGGAGGTTATTTGTCAAACAATTGTAAAATGCAAATCACTGAGGACTGAATCACTGCTGTACCAACAAACGCTCCTGCGTGAGGCCTCCATGTGTTCACATGCAGGGGTAAAGGGTGGGGTGGGGTGAGGTGGGGGAGATGAAATGGTTCTGAATAAAAATAAATAGATTAAATAAAGCTTTAATGAAGCTTTAAAGCTTCACACGCACGAGGGCAGTAAAAGTGCCTGTGGTTTTCAACTTTAGATAAAAGTCACAACGCATAGACGCATATTTTATTAAAACGGTCTAAAATGTTTTTGCTGTTTGTTTTTTACAATTGGAATTAACAGAATTTTGAAGTTAACATTTCTTCTATTGGCTTCAATGGGACATAAATAAGTGAACAGAAACACTGGACGGTTTTTCCCTGACTGGTTACCTAACAGATGGTCAATTGGCCAGTAGGTTATTATGCCTGGAGGTAAACACACATCTTTCTCCCGAACATTATACTACCCATGACATGACAAGTGAGTTTAACTGGTCTACTGCCCCCCTCTGTCAACTGGTGAAGACGGATGTTTTAATGAGTCTTAGAGAGGTCTTACAGAGGTAAACATCCCATGGCTGGAGTGGATAATGGCTCTGCTCCTGTAAGTGGAGTTGATCTAACTACCTAGGGTTCGGTTTGTGGTGAGCTCATACACCCACACACACACACACACACACAAACACACACACACACGTACGCACACACACACACACACACACACACACACACACACACGCACACACACACACACACACAAACACACACACACACGTACGCACACACACACACACACACACACACACACAAACCCACACACACACAGTAGTGGACTATGGCCCTGATCATAGGCACATCAGCTGCGTCCAGTCCAGATCCTGTCAAAACCCAGGTGGTATTCGGCCCACACCCAGTGCAGACTCAGAAGCCTCAGACAGGTGTGTGCCTCTCTATCATGTCATCACCGATGATGGCAGGGGTTCTGATATCCCCCAGGGTCAGTCGCGTCTCACTGATGATTCACCCCTTCTCCACGTCCTCTCTACTTCCTTCTCTTCACTATGTCTCCCTCCCCCGCTTTTCTCCCTACCCCCTTCTCCCCTCCCTTCCTCCCTCTCTTCTGTTTGTTCCGCATTATCTCGCCCTCCCACTCGCCACCGCTCCTCTGTGAGGGAGTGGCCGAGAGATTGTTTTTCCACTTCCACTACACACGCACCTGTTCATGTCTCTCTCTCTCTCTCGCCATCGCAAATCAGGGCCGCGACAGGCAAGCGCTCCGTATGGGGGCCAGCTAAGCCACGAATAAACATGATGGCTCCCATGAAGCTAGCACCTCAGCCATTCACCAGCTCAACTTGCAGTCACATTATAATCAAGCAACATAATTATCCAGGTGAAATTTGAACAACATATTCAAAGATACACCAGTGAAGCGCCACGACACAAGGAGTAGATCAAAGGCATAGTGAAATAAAGCTGGCGTACAGCAGGTTAGGATTAAATGAAAGTGATTTCTCATTGACTGTCATTGTCTGTTCACTATTTTCAGTAAATGTGCCAAG
>NC_045159.1:23410241-23412741 GCF_900700415.2 Clupea harengus | reverse complement strand
GTCCTTTTTTTCTATTTCTCTTTTTCTCTCTATCTTTCTCTTTCCTTTTTTTTCTCTCTCTCTCTCTCTTGCTGTCTCTCTTGCTCTCTTCCTGTGTCTCAGCACTGTGGTGACGGCTGGGGGGTGAGAGAGCTGCTCAGTAATGGGGAGAGGTCACTCGAGGTCAGCGTACTCACATACCTTTGCGGGACGAGGTCACGGCAGGTCAGACGCAGCAGGGGCGGACTGTTTCACTTTTTTACTCAGAGGTCGGCAAACGTTCAAAAGGTCGCCGGCAAGGGCGTGGGGTCGTGACCCTGGTGTGAGGATCTCGGGGCATGCAGGTCGCAGGGGTCAGGGGTCAGAGATGGCATTTGGGACCCTTGAGGGGTGAAGGGAAGGCATGGCCTCCCAGGCAAACACATCCCACACAGACCCCGTACAGCACAGACAGATTCAAGTCTGCAGCCAAAACTCACCTGCTGGAGAACACACTCTAACACTCGAACAATGATGGCAATGTTGGCAGGCGTTTCCTGCTATGATGTAATATTATAGTATAATATTATAAATATAATGTAATCATTTGCCTTGTAAAGTGTTCTGTATGTCCTATGCCCCATGGCCCAGTGCTCTGATTCCCACTGTTAGTGTGTCCTGCGCATCGCTCAGATGGGATCAGCTGTGTGCTCTAGGGGGCCTGTGAGTCGTGGAGCCCAACACATTGATTTGTCCCTCGCAATGGTGTGTGTACGGCTGCACTTCATTAAGCACTGTTGTGTACTAAACTAAACTCCCAGGCAACACATGTTTGCTTCAATGTCAATGTCATCCCATGACACTCTGTGACACTGCCAACATAACATAACATGCTCATGACTGCGGCAGTAGCGTGCGTAAAAAAGATGCATTACATACATTCTGTGTGAGGACACTTACCATTTATTATTGCAGTGTTTCAACAGCAAGGTTGTGGCGATTATGACATCCCTCATACACATCCATATCCATCTAGTGTCAGTGCGTTCATCTTTCTGCTGAGAAATGACATGATGGTGCCCTTGGGGTAGGAGACACGAGTGTTTACTTGGGTGGTTCAAGGCTTTTATGATGATGATGATGATGTCAAAGACCTTGGCCTAATCTGGGCAAGGACAATGTCGGCTGGGTCTTCAGCTGTTCATATTTGTCTTTCTTTTTTTATTATCTGTGTTCAGGAAAGTGTTGGTTTAACAGAGCCATTAGACTTATAAATTACCTCTTTCATTAACGCTCAATCATATTTTGGGAGTTTTGAATATCCAGCTTTCCACTGTAACCACAGCAAGCTGACATTTATTGGCTACTGCAGCTTTAGATGTTGTCAGGGTTGTGTTTGTTTTGCTTTCTCTAGTCATTCGGAATGATAGATTATATATGTAGATAAATGGACCAAATCCAATGGGGAAGAAAGCTATGTGCGTGTGAATTTATAATGGACCCCCAAATTTACACACAGTTCTGATTAGATGTGTACCGCCTGACAACATGTCTTCATCAAGTTCATTTTAAATCATAAAGTGAACCATAATCATTCTATTGTTATTATTCACCCATTCATTGATGTTTTTAAGAACTGGATAGAAGTGAACTAATACGTATGTTCTATTGTCATCTTCAAAAGGAGTCATCAAAAACAAAGAGATACAACAGCGCCATCATGTGGTGACTCTGATACCGCAAACGCAGTCCTGAAATTTGCCCCAGACTTTATTTCTTTGAAGATTTAAAACCAGGCTACCTGGTACATAGACAAACACGCCTTTACAAATATATATGAATAATATCAAAAATAAAACTATGCATTTGGTTTATAAATGTTAAACATTACAGAACTAACATATCGGGGAACAGGAGGGCAATAAAGGTACAAATTAATAGATTAGGGACTGTTAATCTCAATCAATGTCCAAACACACAAATATATTGCAAATAAACACTAATAAACACTCCCAAATCAATTCCTTGATACAATAATTGTCAAAGCCCCCTGCCTTTACAGTGTGTGTGTGTGTGTGTGTGTGTGTGTGTGTGTGTGTGTGTGTGTGTGTGTGTGTGTGTGTGTTTACTGTGCTAGAGGTCAGTAAAATGACACATTGGGGGCCAACTCATTTCTAAATATCTGTCAACAGAGGCCTTAAACCATTAAAGGTTAGTAATCCCACAGAGTCGTTCTCTTTTAAACGCAATCTGTTACAAAGACCACACAGCAACTCAGATAATAGGGCTCGTAATAAGCTGTGTGGTTGCCATATGTTCTTTATCTCTAAATGGACAAACAATATGATGCTGAAGCACAGCTGTATGGGATTACACTGGAGTCTGGTGTCAGGGTGAACACTGGATCTGTTACAGCCACACACGCTCACACTCCCTCTCACACACTCTCTCTCTCTCTCTCTCTCTGCAATGGTACACACAGCACTATAGCACCAAGGCAGTACAGACAATGTCACTTCAAACCAGTCCACAGATTGCCAAG
>NC_045159.1:23380241-23405241 GCF_900700415.2 Clupea harengus | reverse complement strand
TTCTCTTTATTATCAGCATGATTTGGTTCTCTATCGTACTGTTTTCAATAGAATACCACACACAGTTTTGTCTCAATCTCCAGTAACTCTCTGGGGGGTTATTACAGGTCACACATAGTTGAGGGGAGGTTATCTACAGCCAACGAGGCTCTAGGTGAGTATGACTTCCATCGCTCCCCTCTGTTATCCTCTGTTTTCCCTATTCGTTCATCAGATCAAGCATATTTTTCCACCATGTATCTTACTGAGCCCAGACTGTCACAAATGTGTGTGTGTGTGTGTGTGTGTCTCTCTCTCTCTCTCTCTCTCTCTTTGAGTGTGTGTGTGTGTGTGTGTGTGTGTGTGTGTGTGTGTGTTTCTCTCTCTCTCTCTCTCTTTGAGTGTGTGTGTGTGTGTGTTTTACAAACCTACTTGGCAAAGCACTTTGCTTTTGGAGCTCAGTTTCATTTCTTTTGGTCGTCCCAGTGCTCTGCCTCTACTATAAAAAGCTTAATGTCTCTGCCCACACCCCTCTCTCCTCTCTGTGCAGATATTCCAGATTGTAGTAACGTGTACTGGCAGGCTTCCAGACAGAAAGAGGTCTGGGTTCAAACCAAGAATGGTCAGAATAAAGGTAAGGAATCAATGTTGTGTGTGTGTGTCTCTCTCTGTGTGTGGGGGTGTGTGTGTCTGTGTGTGTGTGTGTGTGGGGGGGGGGATTGTGTGTGTGTGTGTGTGTGTGTGTGGGGGGGGGGGTTGTGTGTGTCTGTGTGTGTGTGTGTGTCTGTGTGTCTGTGTGTGTGTGTCTGTGTGTGTGTGTGTGTGTGTCTGTGTGTGTGTGTGTGTGTGTGTGTGTGTGTGTCTGTGTGTGTGTGTCTGTGTGGGTGTGTGTGTCTGTGTGTGTGGGGGGGTGTGTGTGTCTGTGTGTGTGTGTGTGTGTGGGGGGGGGGGGGGTTGTGTGTCTGTGTGTGTGTCTGTGTGTGTGTGTCTGTGTGTGTGTGTGTGTCTGTGCTTGTGTTTATATATATATGTTCTCTCTGTAGAATCTGGGAGTTCCATGTGTCTGGCAGGATTAGGTGGGTGTGATGTCACAATGCCTCTCTAATGCCTGTGTGATGTGTTTAAAGTGGAGGATTTGCCAACAGCTGGTTAATGAGAGGGGAGGGTGGGGGTAGCGTGAACTCTGACAGAAGGGGTCAAAGAGGCCACACGACAGTGGCCAGTTTGATGCTGCAGATGTTATAGCTCGTGCCAGGTCCTTTTGGTCAAGCAGAGAGACACACAAACACACACACACACACACACAAAGGATGAAATGCACAGAAGCTCTTTCTCACACATGCACACACACACATGCACACACACACATGCGTATGCATGCATGCATCCACACATGCAACCATGCAGGCCACATTCTATCAACCGATTGCATGGCCATTGTTTTCTCACCCCGGCTATGGCAGAATTCGAACTAGTGATGTCATGGATAAGTCAGACTTTGAATTGTTTTCTGTGACTGCCACTTTTGCAGTGATGGACAAGGACCTCCTTCAAGCAAGACTATTACCTGAGGAAGACAAAGTCCGACAGCTCACCTTAGAGAGGAGAGAGAGAGGTCAAACTATCCCGGTAAGACAAGACCCATTGTAAACACAAAACACATCAGAATACAGTGTGTGTGTGTGCGTGTGTGTGTGTGTGTGTGTGTGTGTGTGTGTTCCAATGTTCAAAACACACTTAATTCATCAGTAAAAATGTAACATTAACATCCGCACCAACAAACATGAAACCGTAATAAAGCACGGTAATACGTGTAAATGGGCGCAGTGGGTTCGACTCCTGCAGATGTTCTCTACATCGCTTTGGATAAAGGCGTCTAAATACCAGTCCTTTACCTTTAAATGTGTTAGTAATGCTAACAGCTGCTGTTAATAAGTGCTAGTTAATGCAACCATCCTGTGATGTGTTGTGTAGGTAGTGCAATGTTATGCAACAATCAAGGGAGGCATTTGATAAGATTTAGCAGAAACCTGGGGGCCTGGATACTAGAGGTGTGTTGGGGCACAGCCCACAGTTTGAGGAGAGCCGAGGACACGAGCGGGCGCCATGTCACATATCAGATGAATGAGAGCAAGCGGGGAAAACTGTGTTGTCCTTGCGTGACATAATCATCTTGTGATTGGAGCGTTCATCTTGCTAATGCAGTCCATTAATCTAGGACTCATTGAATTGTGTGAGCTGTCGCTCAATGTCACCTTCACACACACACAGACACACAGACACACACACACACAGGCATGAATAAATACAAACTCATCATTTTTCTAATCGCTGAGTGCAGAGAGCAGATAGATAGAATATTTGACTAATACTGCAGGATTACTGGGGAGTCAGAAAAAAAACTCCCTCAACTGTATCCACATTCATCTTACTTGTCTGTGAAATCATACAACATCCTTTAAGGTATTTAAAGTCCTGCTTAATGTGGATAACTTCTCTCAATCTGTTGGTATGAATCCTAGCGAACCCCTTATATGACCCTGCCTGACATCTATGTAGCATCCCCAGGAGAAATCCCCTCAGAAATGAAGGGTGTCTGTTTTATATTGAGTGTGTGCTCCACCTCCTACAGATGGTGAACTTCGAGGCCTGGAACCCGAACCGGGAACCCTCAGAGAGTCGGGACGTGGTGAGTGAGTTTATCTGTTAATTGTTTCAGTCATTCCCAGTCAGGAGCCGCAGACGGGGCGGTGTGTGTGTGGCTGTCGGGGGACGTCTGCATGGCTCAGAGAGCACAGCCCCGCTCACAGGGAGCTGCAGTGGGGCGTGTTAAACAATGCAACGAGGCATTAGTCAAAAGCACGGGGCAATCACTTAGCAGGAATGATCGTCATTCGTAACGAGGCACAGATGGTGGTGGTGGTGTGTGTGTTAGATTGTGTGTGTGGTGTGTGTATGTTATGTTATGTGTGTGTGTGTGTGTGTGCTTGCTTGTGAGCCCTGCTTAATCCTTGTTTCACACGGCTGCATGTCAGAGTGTTGCGGAGATGTTGGCACCGGGGTCACACTCCTGCCTCGTCTGAGTGCACGCCTTTGTACGCACGCCTCACATCAAACCGCTGGACAGCAGAATAATCACTACTACTCACCATTTACTCACCAGTAATCACACTTGTCACCCACGGGTACCATGACTACATCCTTTATCTAAACTCACCTTGCTTTCTGTCTTTTTTAGCTAGGATGGTCGATTCTTATGTTGCAAAATCACAGATGTCGTAATCTTAATGTCAGTATTGTATTAATCATGGTGGCCCTAATTGTCCTAATTTAGGTGTAGGAATAGACTGAGGATAACAGGAAGGTGAGAGAGTGGCCCTATGACCACTTCCACAAATAATGTAACTTCTCGTCTTGTATTATTAAATGGGAATGAGTCCATTCTTTATTTAGACTGGACTTTTTCATATTTAAACTATAACATCACTGATTTATAATTCTTATTTGAAATACCATCAGAGGGTAGTGCAGGGAATTTTCATCGCTAGAAGCAGGTCAGCTTTAGAGATACTCTTGGGCTTATGGACTAGATGTGCAAAGGCTGTGAGGTGACCAAGAGGTCAGAAAAGGCCGTGAACTCACAGCGTGTGAGTTCTAAAGAGCAAGTAATTCCACTTCCGGGTATATCCCAAACACACACACACACACACACATACACATACCCAGTGCCAAACACAGTGCCTTTGCCTTAATCTCTCACATTGCCCGCGTGCCACTCCAAAGCGGTGTCAGTAATGATCCTAATTGCCTCTGGTCAGGCCTCGGAGGCAGAGGGGGAGGCGTCGGAGTCGCGGGGAACACTGAAGAAGATCCAGAAACTGGTGCGGGTGAAGAGAGTGAGCCAGAACAGCACGGAGGAGGGGAAGGCTCTCCCGGACACAAGCGACAAAGGTCTGATGTCCTGTGTGTAGAAGCAAACGTTCGTTCAGACAAACAAAAACAAAAAATAATTATAAATACAGCTAGCTAATTAAAGAACCAGCTAAGATACTATCAAATAAATAAAACATATACAGTAGTTAACACCCATCCCTACATTTAAAAAAAAAAAAAATGTCTATGTTATATCTTTTATTTAGGAATTATATACATATTATATGAATCATATTATACACATATAAAACTGTATGCAATCCCATATACATCACACAACAGATGCTGCAGAAAGACAGTCCCAGGATAGGCCTGTGTTATATAAATGATCTATACATCCATCCATCTAGGTCCCACAACAGATGTTGTGCTTAAGGAGGACAGTCCCGTCATCACTTGCATTGGCCTTGGCAAGAAGCCTGAGCGGAAACCAGGGAAGGAACTCACACATCCGCATCAGCATCAAAAGCATCCGCATCAGCAGCAGCAGCAGCAGCATCCGCATCAGCAGCAGCAGCAGAGTAGAGAACGCTGCAGTGTTGCCATGGACACCCTGGAGTTGCCCTGGACTCCCAGGCTTCCCCAGCAGCACCAGTGGATAAGCCCTGAGATCAGCCCTCTGCCCTGGGACAGCACCTACCACACCTGCCAGAGGCCGCGGCCCGACCCGCACCTGTACAGCTTCGACTTCACGCTGCCGCGCGGCACCACCCGGGAGAGGTACGAGAGCCTCGTCCAGGAACTGGGCCGCGGGCGGGGGGGCGGGAGCGGATGCGAGCAGGTGACCCCCCAGCGTGTCGTCCACTCCCTCGCCCACCTGGAGATGACCGACACCATGGTGAGTCTGAGTTAGGGTCTGGCTCAGAGGCCGGGGGGGGGGGGGGGGGGGGGGGTTCTAGGCTGCAGGTGGTTCAACTGGTAGATCAAGGTGCCCACATGGACTTGAATCCCAGGGACAGCACACATAGGATTGAACTGGAAGTGGCTCTGGATAAAAGTGGCTCTGCTAAATGAGCACATGTTACAGGTCAATACAACCAATGTCAAACAGCCATTTAATCAGCATCAGCATTTTTTTTAACAAGCCACCTTCAAACCAATCTTAATCATTTACCTTGTGTAGAACCCAAAGGTTTCAAGTCGGTTATGGGTCAGGGGCGATTGAGCTGTGTTCGGTGTTATACTGTTGATATCTTCACAGCCTGAAACAGTCTTAAGATTTGTATTGGCTGAATTATTGTGACACCTCTGCTGGTCATTGTGGCTCCATGTTGTTTTTGTTGTGTAATGGTTATGGACATTTCTTATGGTTATTGACACATATGTAATTGAAACAGTTCCTGCTGGTGATCCTTTTTGTAAAGGGTTTTTGGCCATTAAGTGTCATGTCTGAAGTCTACCTAGAGAGACTTTAAAAACATCCGTGATGTGATGTTGGACCATCCTCAGCCTTTGTTTCTGCAGTGGTAATAATAATCATAATAAAAATGATAATAGTAATAAAAAGAAGAAGAAGAACCTTATATCACTTAAGATCACTAATAAAATATAGAATAAGCACCAAAGCACCCAGTAAAACCCAGTAAAACAACCGTAAGACATGCAGTACGCAACAGAGCACCGCTTAGCAGTGAGTTAAAATCAGTGTGGCAGTATGATATAAGATTCCAATGATGCGGTTAAAGTGAGTGAGCTAGTTACTAAGATGGGTTATAAAGAGCAGCTTGAATTCTGTGATGGAGTCCAGTGTGTGAGTGTGAGGGGGACGTGAGTTCCAAAATTTGGGTGCAGCATAGGAGAAGGCCCTGGCACCCATTGTGCTGAGTTTGATGGGTGCAGCAGAATCAGAATCAGAATCAGGTTTTATTGGCCAAGTAAGTTTGCACAAACAAGGAATTTGACTTGGTAAAGTGACTCTCAGTGTGCTTACACAAAATATACAACACAATACAATACAATGCAATACAAACAAACAAACAGTGCAACAGTGCAATGGGCTAAGGATTTTAAAAAAGTATGTACAAGGCGGAATGGCTATATACAGTAGCTGTGAAATGTTGCACAACAGTAGTGCAAAGAAGAAGTGGAGAGTGCGAGAAGTGCAGGGATAAATATATAGCATATATAGCATAGGAGAAGGCCCTGGCAGTGATGGCTGGCAGTGCCAGTAGACCTGCTGATGAAGACCACAGAGAGGGAGAGGGAGTGTAAGTCTAAATGTGTTAGTGTAAACGTTATCTCTTTATCTAAATGAGATAAATGTTAATAATAAGATTTTAAAGTTTATCCGTTGGGCCACAGGGAGCCAGTGTAATTGAATCAGCAGGGGTGTGACATGTTCGGTGGACTTTCAACATGTTATAATCCGTGCTACAAAGTCAGCGCAGTGGTCAGTGTGTGACGTGACCTAAGCAGTGGCATAAGACGTCCGCGGAGTTTTGTGTTCAAGCAGGGCGTTGTCTGGAGATATTTTGCAAATGCAAAAAGGCAATCTGGGAGACACTGTTTGTATGACTGGAGAAAGAAAGGGGACTGTCCAGCATGACACCAAGGCTCTTAATCTGAGTGGGGCAGGGTATGGCGCCCGTCTATGGAGAGGGTGAAAGTGTTCATCTTCACAAGGGCTGATTTATATGTCTGGTCAAGGAAGGTAGTTTATTCTTTCATAATGCCAGTCTTGCTCATGTGCCAGTCTTTAACCTTCCTTTAAGGAAATGGTGATGCAAATCTAAATGATGTAATAACAAACGGAAACTAGAACATTGCAGTGTCACACTGAAAAACTCTCTTGTAAAGAAAATGAATGAGGACGCATAAGAGGAACCATCTCTTGGTTATTGGTACCTTTTTGCGTCTCTTTTAGCTTTTTCAATCATATATAATACAAATATGCATCTCTAAATATATGATTTAGTCATATTATTGATGAAAACTATTCTCTTTTGTGCAAGTTTAGCTTCCTGGCGTTGCATGTAGGCCCCCAATAAAAAGGTCACAACTTTGTGTCTTTGATGAAAGATTAAGAGCTTGCTATGACACTCACATCCTGCCCCGAGCAGCGGAAGTGTGTCGCTCCTCCGCCTCAAGTTTTGACACCTCCTCGGACACAGGCAGAAACGAGAAACAAGTTTCATGAAATAAACTAAACGAAACGAAAAACATGCTACATAGAAATGCGTCAAATGCCTCTGACAAACCAAGGAATAAACCAAAGGTAAGGGGACATTTGTGTGAAATGATTAATTCAGTTTTTATATTTATTGACGCTAGAAAAAGACAAATAGAGGAAAAAGGTCAAAGTAAACCAGAGTAGCGGTTGGTCAAGAGACAGATATTTAAATTATTGCATTACAAATAGGTTGACCTCTCGCTAAATGATCAGCATGATTTAAATTATTATTAATATGATCAAAATATGTTCTCTGAGAAGTGGCATGAATGTTGGATTTGCAAATTTTACTATTGAAAAAACCTGGCTGGGACTACCTGCAACCTCAGCAAACTGTATAGTACTGTGCGATCCAGTCTATGCATATTTTAACACAGGGGTTTTACCTCGTATAAGTTACCTGAAACAACTTGCCATTTCTGTGAAGTGCAAATGTGCTTGTCTTTGTCTGTTTTTGTTTGCACAGAGATCGTCCAGCTTTGGTAAATTTGAGACGTTCAGACATGCTCGACAAGCCAAACCTGAGGAGAACGGAGCTGCTGTGGTACGACTGGCAAATGTTTTCTCTTTTTAAACACTAAGGCTCATGACCAGTATAAGTATAATTATATTAATATACATTTCACCTTAATCCTTACAGCAATCTTTTGTATGTGTTAAGGTATTCCTTAAATGTACTTTCCCTTAATTTGATGGCATATGATCGCTAGCGCTTTTATTGTAAAATTAAGTGGTTTATATTACATACGCACACGTAGCAGCAGGCTCAGTGTGGATCTTACTTTGTCTTTATCAATGAATTACCGGGGTACTACTAATCACAACTTAAGAAATACTGTGATTATAACAGTGTATGAAATGATTTATGGATCTAATTTCAACATATTTCAGTTAAAAAATAGCAGCTGGCTCAAAAGTACACAATATGTATGGATGTTTAATTAACATTAAATTACTGCGTGATTGTTGAAGCTAATTTATTGCACTGCACTATTAACATGCAATTCGCGGCATGGTGCGCTGTAAACAGGCTACCATTAACTTTACTCACAATTGACCTATGGCTAAGCCCCGCCCCCCTTAGTTACTGTTTCTAATACTACTCTATGGAGTTGTAAACTCAAGATGTCCGAGTGCAGTTGTTACTAAACTGCCATTGGCTCATCTACGTTCGAGGGGCGGGGCTTAGCCATAGGTCAATTGAGACTAGACTAGATTATCACAAACCTGAGGGGCTATCGGCCAGATAGTAGAAGTGCAAATGTTTTTTGTTCTCGCGCTTGAGGCCACAGGCCATTCGCTCCGTTTTGCGCGAATATAGCCCTAGCTTGCACTGGCCTGATAGTGGAATCACGGCTTCTGTGTGTGTGTGTGTGTGTGTGTGTGTGTGTGTGTGTGTGTGTGTGTGTGTGTGTGTGTGTGTGTGTGTGTGTTTGTGTGTGTGTGTGTGTGTGTGTGTGTGTGTGTGTGTGTGTGCGTGCGTGTGTACGTGTGTACGCCTGTACTGCAGTCCTCAGCAGAGGCACCAGAGACCCCTGAAGCAGACCAGATGAGACAGGGGACCATCAGCAGGAAGATGAAAGCCATCTCTATGACCATGCGCAAACGAATGGGGAGAAAGTACATCAAAGCCCTGTCGGAGGAAGGGGTGAGTTGGAGTCCTTCACCATAGCAAGATTACTGTTCTCTGTCAGCGTTTGTTTCTGAGTGTGTCACTGATGACAGAGACAGAGGGGGATTCACAGAGTGCACTCCAGGGAAAGAATGTAGATCAGTGGCTTAGACTAGTAGAGCACACATACTACATCACTATTAGGATTCCGCTTAAAACCACCATGAAGTTATTCAGGGACCTTTTTTCACCCGAAAAAACACACTGCTTCAGTGCAAGGCCTTTTCTTATAAACAGCCATAGAGGAGCATGTGAAGATGGATTACACACACCTCTCATGTCTCAGTTATAAATGGTAAGGAAGCTCGTGTGGGGATTAAAGTCTTTGCTCGAGGGGGGGGGGGGGGGGGGTTGAGGGTGCAGGGGGAGGACCACGCCCTTGTGTAAACCGGGAGACTGAGCCGCTTTGGCACATGTAGAATTAAGCGTGTGATGGCAAAGGCGCCAGGCTCTTATTTGATTTCACTTTCTAAAGCACTCACACCCAACGTCAGAGCATCTGATTGTTCTCTCTCTGATGTAGCGTCTCTGGCTCACAGCTGACTTGTAAAGCATCATATATGTCCATAGATCTGTACTGTTACTCACTTTGAATAAAAGCATAAAGGAACTTGTAAATGTCATCCAGGGAGAGGACACAGAGGGAGACCATGAGACAGAAGGAGACGCAGACGCAAGCAACACTTTGGCCAGAGCTTGCAGGAGGTCCAGCAACTCACTGGAGAGTCTCTACAGCCTCAACAGTGGACAGAGTTCATCCAGTAGGACTCTACCTCTCAGTTCTCTGTTCGGTTCCGCCACAAATAGATTAAAGCGTCTCAATCATAGCATTCTAATCCTATCCGTTATAGCATTCTGACTCTAATTCTAGAATTCTAATGTGATATATTTGACATAACCCACAGCTACACAAACAATTGAATTCTAGATCTAAGAACAAGCTTATTACTAAAAGGGTTAGCACTAGCAACATGCCGGGTTCTGGTTAGCACCCAGTAGTGAAAGAACATACATGGGTAAAGTCAAAAATAAAGTAGACATGGTTTTTGGTCTAAATAAATAAATACATGTTGTAAATATGTTGTGATCACCTGGTCTCTAAAGCATTAGTGCGTTGATAAGCATTGATATGTTTACCATTGCATAGCACACATCTTTAAACTCTCTCCCAGAGGGTTTCTGTGCTGAGGTGTGCTGTGTTTTAACTGTGTTTTTACTGTGTGTTACTGCTTGGCAGGCGGCATCACCAGCGGCTCTGAAGGCTCCAGCAACAGAGACAGCCTCAGGCTGGAGGAAGAGGTGCCCTTCACAGGGCAGTTCTGTGGCAGAGCCCGAGTGCACACAGACTTTGTCCCCAGTCCGTACGACACAGAGTCCCTCAGACTCAAGGTAACCAGACCGCTACAGAGTCAGGGCATTTATCTTCTGCTGTTTTCTTTGTGACGTGTTTCTCTACATCAGTCGTATCTGATTTTCAAGAACATTCGTGGCATTCTATCGCATGTTCATTTATTTCTTCAGGATTCATTTTATCACGGTTTCATAACAGCCACATTTTCCATTTCTTAAACGTCCTTGTTTGCAGGTGGGGGATGTGATTAATATCGTCAGTAAACCGCCCATGGGGATATGGACAGGCATGCTAAACCACAGAGTGGGCAACTTTAAGTTCATATATGTGGACGTGCTGGTGGAGAAGGCCCCGGAGCCCCGGCGGAGAGTGAACCCCCAGGGGAGATGCAAGAGGCCGCGGCCCAACACCTTACTGGAGCTTCTGGCTTGCCTCAACCTGGAGGTGAGTCCAGAAGAGGTCCTGTGCTCAACCAACAGTGAAGCTGCATCCGACGTGCATCTGGCCCAGAGCTGGCAGATTCATGTTAGACCAGATAGACCCATGTTTGACCAGGGCCAAATCACATAGAACCATGTTAGACCAGGGCCAAATCACATAGACCCATGTTTGACCAGGGCCAAATCACATAGACCCATCTTAGACCAGGTCCAAATCACATAGAACCATCTTAGACCAGGTCCAAATCACATAGAACCATCTTAGACCAGGTCCAAATCATATAGACCCATGTTAGACTAGGGCCAACTCAAGATTAGATCTGATTATATCTGTTCCAGGGTTTGTTGTTATCTGTCAATCTTTGTTGTGCTTGAAACGTCAAAACTGTTGCAGACTGACTCTTTTCATCTTAATTAAGAGGTGAGCTGAGGTCAGTCTGTGCAACCACTCCAAGCAGCATCAGTGTTGTGTGTTTTTAGCTGATTTGGTTTTTCAGATGTCAGATGTTGTCAGACAGGATGTGCTACACTGGTAGACCTGTCAGATAGATTCTGTTAGAGTCTGTGTGGAAACACTGACGTTTGGAAGAAAAAAAAATAGTCAGGTCAGTTCAGTTTGTCTTGTTTGGTTTGTGAAGGAACGTTCCTCGTCTCTGATCAGTAGTCAGATAGAGATAGAGGTTCTGTGTTGAAACGCTGCTGTTTTCTCAGGTCAGTCTGGTTTGTATCTACAGGAACACGCCTCGTCTCTGATGCTCAACGGATACCAGACAGTGGAGGACCTGAAAGAACTGAAGGAGAAGCACCTCATTGAGCTGAACATAACCGACCCTGAGCACAGACACAGGCTACTCGCCGCCTCCGAGTGCATCCACGACACAGACCGTGAGTGCGGTAGTCATAAGTGACAGTAGATGAATTCACATCACATGCAAGTCAAGTTTATGTATATAACCATTTTTTTTTTTACATTTTAAAATGTTTAACATTTTCTCTATGACAAGAAATGCACTATGTGAAAGCTCCTACAAAGAGATGGTCCAAGTCAGGTTTCTGTACCTTTTTTTTTTTTTTTACAATTTCTCTGACAGGAAAGTCACTATGTAAAAGCAGAGTTCTTACATATCATCTTACTGGTCCAGGTGAAGTCTATGTACTCTAGCATTTATTAACAGTTTCTCTGTTCAAGAGCAGAATTATGCACAAGCAGAGAAATTCCCACATACACAAGTTTGGCCACCTGTGGTCAGCATTTGTGTTACTGTGAACAGCTAAGGAAAACCTGATTTCAGCGTTACAGCATGAAATTAAAGATTTCACATTTCTTCAATATTTTAAGCAAGATGTCTCCCCCCCCCCTGACTTTTGAAAAGTGCTCAAAATAAAAGTTTGCACACAAGCCCAATCACTCAATCACGGTGTCTGAGATTATATCTCTACATCACGGGAAACTACAGCAAAGACTCCGTTTTAACAGATCTATAGCTTTCTCCGCCGATCCATAATCGTTTTGTCCTCCATCTAAATAGAAGTATTTGAACATTGTTTCCAAAATGTATCAGGCTTGTTTGGATGTTACTTTGCAAACATTTGACACTTACTTTTGTGGTGAGAACGCGGTAAAAGTTTTCTAATTTGTGTAGGTGTCGCTGCACAGTAGAAAGGTACAGCAACACACCAGAGTCTGCTAAATCCTCCTGAAGGTCTTTTGCAGTCAAACAGGGATTTTCATTTGTCTTTCTAGTAGGGCTGGGCAAGTTAACGCGTTATTATCGCGTTAACGCATCAATTATTTAACGGCGACAATAATTTTATCGCGCATTAACGCAGGTTTTATTATTTATTTTATTATTGTAAAAGTCTGTTGCTCACAGGCTTTTATTTTGTAAAAGTCTGCTGCTGACTGCTGCGGAACCGGAAAAGAAAAGAATGGGCGGATAAACAAACATGGAGAAGGACATAGACATATATACATAGACGCCCCATTGACTGCTTCAGAACGTTGCTGCGACGTGCCAACTCGCCGCCATCTTGGGGAGGTGCAGACTGGACTGTAAACAACCGCAAGTGAACGGTGGAGCTGCGGTGTTTCTGGATAAAAAGCACTATAGCGTTTACATTTCTCAACCGATTTCATTGAGTCGTTTGTATATTCAAGGGTTTATGATCTACGTGCAGTACCAAACAAAGTTTTGTCTCCATGTTACTTAGAATCTCGATAGTTAGGCTAAAATCGCCATAGACATATATACATACATGTGATAATCGCTGCTAGACGCTCACTTTTCTGCTGCTCCCACAGCTCATTCACTGAAATAACTAAATATCTAAAATAACTAATAATCTAAAATATCACCTAAATGCAAAACACACAGTTGATACCAGCAAATCATTCAACGAAACAGACAGTGGAGTGAGGCTTTGGCAGACTACGTACAGCAGTGAACTTTTTGGTGCTTCACCACACTCTAACATTAATGCCATGTGCAGTGGCAATAAGCTTTAGTTTTGTGTTTGTTTTGATAACATTGTTTAAGTTGAGATTTACACAAAGTATTTATTTTATTTAACTGCTACTATATAAAAATGCTGATGTTAAGTGTTTGCACAACAAATGTTATGGCACTTTAGTTCATATGGCAATGCATTTAAAATAACAGTGTCAAGTTCTAGGAATTGACAAACTGCACTGAAAGTGTTTTCTGGTTTCTCACTCTAACAGGGACATTTGGTACTGAACATAGACTGGTTATGCTGCTCCCTGATGAAAGTAAAATGTTTCTGCTGTTAATATTTTATTTAACTGCTACTGTATTAAAATGCTGATGTTAAAAGTGTTTGCACAACAAATGTTATGGCACTTTCGTTCATATGGCAGAACATTTAAAATAAAAGTGCGCTATACACTACTTTTGAATTCATTATTGGATTTTGCGTATACAAATGCGATTAATCGTGATTAATCAGGGAAATCATGCGATTAATCGCGATTAAAACTTTTAATCGTTGCCCAGCCCTACTTTCTAGCAATCCTGCAGGTAGTTCTCTCTGAAGGTTTTCTTTGTCTTCCACACCTCAACTTGACCTCCAGCGTTCCTGTTAACTGCCATCTCTTAATTACATTACGAACTGAGGAAATGGCTACCTGAAAACAGTTTGCTATTATCTTATAGCTTCTCCTCACTTCGGTAACTTCTTATAGCCTCCTGCTGCTTTGTGGCTGCTAAGCAGAGCGCTAGGCAGCTGCTGAGAGGAGCCCGGGGCTGCTGACTGTTTGAGGAACCAGGGCATTTATAAAGCTTTGAAATCTGCATCACCTGGCCTTTCTTAAGAATAATTGTGAACAAGCCATAGCCCTAACACGCTCATTAATTAAGGTCTGAGACGTTGGTAGAAGCTGTCCGAGAGCTCAAATCTCTTGGGGTGTCCAAACCTTTGCATGGTGCCACACCGTTCTTGCTTAAAAGGTTTCATCTTTAACGTTATGCCCCTTGGAGATCAGTTCATCCAGATGTTGACCAGGGGGGCACAAACCTTTGCATTCTACTGCATCATTTCACTTGTCCAAGTCAGGTTTTTGTACCTTACCATTTTTTTTTAAATGTTTTACATTGTCTCTGTGACAAAAAAGCAGTATATACAACCAGAATGTGGTGCATGGGATAGAGTACGTCAAGTAAACATGCATCAGAAAGCCATGGCGTGCTCATGAAACTCAGACAGGAAGTGGACTTGAGGTTAGTGCGGTTGGCACGCAGGCGTATCTGTTATCTGTGCTGATGTTTCTGTGAAAACACTCGCTAACACGCTGACTGTGGAAAAAAAATGTCAAAACTAAAGCTTTGTGTTGTTGTTGTTGTTTGTTGTTTGTACCCCAAAAGATGGCGAGGCGAACGAGGAGTCCACGTCTCCATCAGAGGCCCTGAAGGCTGAGCTGAAGGACTGCCCGCGCGACTCTGGGTGCTACATCCCCTCAGACGTCTCAGACAACAGCAAAGACGACACGGACAACCTGTTAGCACTCAGCTCCTCACCAGCGGAGGCCTGATGATGCCCCCTCCCCCCACACACACACACACAAACATACACACACATACACACACACACACACACACACACACAAACATACACACACATACACACACACACACACACACACACACATACACACACACACACACACACACACACACACTCTCACACACACACACACACACACAAGACTCTCCAGAGTTGGCTGGTCTACTCTCTTCACGTACTCATGTGCTGTGGTGTCATCGGGAGGTCACTGCTTCAGCTCAGACATATTGGCAGGCTGTTCTTTTGTAGCATTTGATTGTTGTACCGTGTGCGCTTGTGTCTTCTGCACCGCTGACCATCACATGCATGGGAATCCCATCATGCCACGAGTTTAGCAGCGTTTCGGAGTGAGTTCAAATGATTGGTTTGTTGTGTCTGTGTTGAGGAATTTGTTATTTCTTCTTTAGAAACTTCAGTGTGGTGTTAAATGTATTTAAAGAAATACAGCCCAGAGATCACCACCCATGGGCCGAATCTGAGCCGTAACTGGGCCGTAGCCGGGTGCCACCGGGCAGAATCTAATCAATGTGGGGAAAAATCAGTTGTGTAAATATTTGTCTTTATTGTCTGGCCCAATGCATGGCTGAGACGAACCTGTTATATTTCATGTATAAAATAAACAGTTTAAAGGTTTGTTTGTGATTCTGTGTGGCACGTACTCCGTGCTGTGCAGGGAGAGATGCCTAGTGGAACCTAATTTGTGGGTGAGACCCGACCATCTCGATCTGAGCGCATCATCCGTTTAGATGTGTTGTATATGATAGGACGCACGGTAGACGTAAATTAACTTCTTTTTCTGAATCAAGGGGCTTTCCATCCCTTGGCAGTGTCAGAATTTAAACAATTCATTTTTTTAAATCAAGAAACATTTTTAGCATTCTTTGTATTACATTTTAGAAAGAAAATGAAGAACTTAAAATAAACAAATCCATTCATCACATACTTTCAATGAATTTACTGATTTTACCACAACATAGATAAACACACTACCTAGAACAACAGAATAGACTGCAGAGGTACCCGTTGCTTCCAAATCTTAATTGTCAGGGACATTTTGGCAACACTCATGGGCTTTTAGGTAATATTAGCCCTCATTGGTGACCCCACTTAGACTGAACTATGAACACAAACATTTGAACACACACAGGCTACTAAAGAACTAGACGCAGGGATTGTTATTTTTTACACAACTTTATTAAATAAATCAACACAATGTGCAGTTTTACTGTCCTATAGAGATGCTGAGTGGAAATGTGCAGAGCCGTTACACTAAAGTATTGTATGATTTCCAAGTAATTTAGGGTAAGGTCATCCTCCGCCCTCCAGTGGAGGTGACATCACACATTCAACCACTTCGTAGCCACCAACATCCTGAACTGTTGCAGTGAAGCTCAGAGTCCCTTCTTCCATCTAATGCACAGACCAGCAAATAAAATCAGCAAATCAACATTTGTTGTTTATGATTGATTGTAAACAACAGCTGCAATAAGATGCAATAGAGTCTGTCACATTTTCCTGATAAAAAAACAAAACAAATACAAAAAGTTTATTTCGTCATGGTCAGACTGAAGGAGAATGGTGCTACAAAACTGCGTATTCTTGTATCCTTCTTGTATAGTTGGCAAAAAAGTAGCTCAAGTCTGATGCCTGATACTAGGTTAAAGGAATGTGAATGCAGTAACTCATTAAATTGCCAGGAGCCACGATAAAACGATTTAACAACTGGTAGGTGAAATCTCATTGTCCAGTTATCTTTAGTAAATAAATAAATTCAGTATGCCATATGCAAATATGATAACAAACTGACACTCTACTTCCGATATATTTTATAAAGGCATTTACAAAATCCTTAAAAGTAGTCCTCTGCAGTTTTTGCCTCCAAAAGTTGAGCATTTAGGGAATCAGCCTTTCCAGAAGGACTAGAAGGACTATACACCCCTACACATATCTAAGATAAATCCTGAACACATGCAGATCGGAGCTCAGTGTTGTCTGGTCTTTCATCTTCTGTCCTCACTGTGCAGGCTGGCCTTCTTGTTCTTGAGAGACAGGAAATGCCCTCAAAGCTGTGTGAAATGTCATGAAGCTATTATAGAAATGCTGATACACACACACACACAGACACACACACACACACACGCACACACACACACACGCACACACACACACACACACACACACGCACACACACACGCACACACCATGTATGGTCCTAGTGTTCATTCAACGAAGCACTTGAATGTTGAAACAGTGTTTCTACCTGATGCACATTTGACAAAAAAGATGAAAGGACAGCGGCCTACATGCATCACAAAGACAAATACACTTTAGCCAAGTGAACATCGTTCTCCTATAAAGCAACATTCTAGATGTATTCTTAACAATAACTGTAGCTTATTTAACAAAAAGTAGGATAGCACAATGAGGTAAAAAAAAGTATGCATGTGTATGTGTGTGTGTGCGTGTGTGTTTGTGCATGTGTGTGAATCCGTATACCAACACTCCAACAAGATAATATAGTGTAAATGTACAATGGTAACAATCACAGTCATTGAGTTTCACATTGCAGACAGATATGTCCGTCTGTCAGAGATGTCCAAAGTTGATCTGCTTTTTTTCCTGGAAACTACAACATACTTCAGCGACATGTAACAAATAAAGAGTATTCATTTAAGACACTTTTTCTGTTCACTTTTTGCAATACTTTACAACGCATTGTTTAGACAGTTGCTGCCAATAAGTATGATCCTTTTCTAAGGTTTTGGTTATCTACTTTTCTACTTTTCCATACAGCAATTACAATAAAGGCAGCAACGTGAAAGTCCATTATACAAACGTCAATAAAAATACAAGCTTCACAACCCCCGTGAAATTGAGGAATAAAATCCTAAAAGTATGACATGGGGATTTTCGGAATAAACTACCTTCTAGGTTATACACATTGACTGGACCAACAAGACCCATAGCAATTCAACACAACATTCAACTTCAACTTCAGTGAATAAAGATCAACCATGGTCAAACCAAGTGTAGTGCAGAGAAAAGATAGGTGCAGACAGCTCTTACACACATTTCCCCAATAGAAAACATACCAACCATCAGTGCCATAAATACAAAACAAGTTCATAAAACAAGGTAAATAACAAGGTAAATAAAAAAAAAGAGTCCATGTATTTTGTTTTCCTTCTGTGATATTTTCTAGTTCAGTTAGCAGTTCGCACACTACTGTTAGGACCTGTCCCAGTGGATCAGTGGGGAATGCTACTGCCCGGGCCTGTCCCAGTGGATCAGTGGGGAATGCTGGCGTGCGTGCAGCGGTCAGTGGGGAATGCCACCGTGCGTGTAACGAACGTATCCGTTCTCAGCGAACATCGACAACTCATCCGTGCTCCCCACACCACTGTTTATTTCTATCAAAGAAGAAGAGCAGAGACATTTTCACTGTTACAGTTTGTCATTGTCCACACTGCCCTCGACAAACACAACTAATGAGTGTGCTGGCGGCCCTTTCACTGTGTGATAGAACACTCTCGCCTCAGAGTCAATAAGAAGCTCATGAGGTAAGCAAGGATGTAGAAAAAAAGAACCTTCACACATTAATATACATTTCAAACTACTCAGTAGCCTACATGGAAAGGAAGCACCAACCATCGAGAGGAACTATTGAGCATCTGAAAGAATGACAGAACATCTAAAGGAACTACTGACCCTAGAACATCTAAAGGAACCGCTGTGAATTTACAGGAACCACTGAGCATCAGAAAGGATCATAGAACATCTAAAGCAGTGTTTCCCAAACTGGGGTACGCAAAGGGATGTAAGGGGTACGCGGGGGGAAAAAATGTGATTTGCATTTTCAAAGTGAAACAGCCCATTACATTTTCAAACTGACCTATAAATAGACATGACATCTTAAACAGTCTGAATATCCCAGTCACAATGCCAAAAACATACTCATGTATATTGTAGTGTTCAGCGAAATAATTACACTGCGGTTAGCTCTCGTCAGAATCCCACTCGCTGATGCCCTGTGTAGAGAAGGGAGAGCTCATTCCGTTTGCTGCACGAAAATGGATAAATGGTTAAAAAGAGTTAATCCCCGGTCCATAGACACCAACAGCTACTACTAGTAGAAGGCCTACAACCCAGGTTGCTCTTCCAAGTCTACCTCGGATCAGGATGTCAGCAGCAGTACAGTTGTTGCTAGCCAAGCTACTAGCTTTTGTGTGTGCAAATCAACTCGGTGTGACAGACATTGTCAAACGCGACATAACAACGCACCTCAGTGAAAAGAAAATACAGGCACAGACTGTGTGGAAAATGATTTAAAACTTTCTAAAATTCAGCCAGACATTGCAGAGTTATGTGCATCCTCTCAAGCACACTCTTCTCATTAACCTGTGGTGAAAAATATATATATGGGGGGGGGGGGGGGGGGGGGGTACGTAGCTAGAGATTAGGGGTACAGGACTGTACAAAGTTTGGGAAACACTGATCTAAAGGAACCACTGTGAATGTAAAGGAAACACTAAGCATCTAAAGTAACTATTGGACATCTAAAGGAGCCTCAGAGCAGGGTCTGGGCCTCACCTGAGAAGATGAGCTTCTCCTTCATGATGTTGACGTCGCGGCTGGGCCTGCGCACCACGGCGCTCAGCATGATCTGCTCGGGGTTGTAGCTCCGCATCCCACTCATTTTCCATCTAGAGTGAGAGCACAAACATCACCGTCAGTCCCAGCACCTCAGAACCACCACCGCTGCTGCTGCTGCTGCTGCTGCTGCTGGGTGAGATTTACCACACAACTTCTTCCTCCAAACAATGTTACGTATATGTTCAGAATGTTTGCAATACTAATAAAACAATCATTTAAAATGCACTCAGAAAACAGAACTAGTAACATAATGACACTGAGTCACACACTAGTCACCAGAGCCAGAGAAAGGTCATGTCCCCGACTGCAGAGGCAAATTACCTGATCATGTGAAAGCTGAGCGATGGCAGAACGTGGTGGAGAAAAAGAGGCATGCAGAAGAGGCAGAAAGCAGAGGCAGCAAACAAAAGAGAGAAAGAAGAGGGAGAAGAGAGAGGGAGAGAGAAGGAGAGGGAGTGAGAGAAAGAGAGGGAGAGAAAGAAAGGGAGAGGGAGAAGAGAGTGAAGAGAGAGGGAAGGCAGGGAGAGAGAGAGAAGAGAGGGAGAGGAGAAAGAAAGGAGAGAGAGAAAGAGAAAAGAGAGAGAGAAAGAGACGGTGCAAGAAAGAGAGGGAATAGAGGGGGGGAGAGAGAGCAAGAGAGGAAAGAGAGGGAGAGAGAGGGGAAAAAAGAGGGAGATCAGACTGTTCAGTTGAGGTTAGTTGAGTTCAGTTGAGCAGAAGCAAATGTGTTAAAGCATGGCGCACACAACTAGAGCACAATAAGAGAAAAGGTCAGTGAGAGTGGGGTCAAAGGTCAGTGAGAGTGGGGTCAAAGGTCAGTGAGAGTGGGGTCAAAGGTCAGTGAGTGAGTCAGACCCTCAGTGGGAGTTGGGTCAAAGGTCAGTGAGTGAGTCAGACCCTCAGTGAGAGTGGGGTCAAGAGAAAGAGACAGAAAGAAAGAAAGAAAGAAAGAAAGAAAAAAGAAAGAAAGAAAGAAAAAAGAAAGAGCTCACCAGGTGTAATGCTGTAATGCCATCAATCTAATATATGGAGTTGTTTATAATAGCCGCTAGATAAAGCAGATCAAGCATAGCTAGCATCTACGGTGCACACTTCTCTAAAATGCCAAATGCATGGGCCATGGAGATGTCTTACTTTTGATGTACAAATATTGCAACAACAGCAGCAAAGGAGACTAAAACACAGGCTATCCAGATCAGGTAGTATGCATCTGGGCTCTGCAAAAAAAACAAGAGGAAGAGATGTTAGGCGTCACCACACCACTAGGTGTCACTGTAGCATTAAAGTGACACTACTCACATTACAGCACACCAAGGGATACCCTCATCTTACAGTGAATAAGAAGAAAACTGAGGTAAGAGAGGACCAAGGAAGAGCAACATGCATGCCTGTGACCTGTATAAATGTTTCATGCTGTTTTCCAATCTAAAAGGCTTTGTCAGGCATTCACAATATTACATTAACCTTTACTGGGCACATCGTGCACCAAATGCATCGTCCCTACTGGTACAATATTTGCTGTGAATCATACAGAGATCAACTCCATGAGGTGGAGCCCTACCAGGAGCCATATAGGGTAAGGCACATCTTTGAGAATGTTGGGGGCTTCCGAGGAGACTGATGTCACGCCACTGCACCATAACACAGAGAAGAGCCAGGGGTCGTTCACCGTCTGCACATTCACACTCATGTTACTCCCCAAGTACTGCCTGTCAATCACAAACACACACACACACATACTAAAAGTTCAGTTTAAATCAGTTCAATTTTAAAATTGTATTTATTTATATATTGCATTAACAATTCACATTGTCTCACGGTGCTTTAGAGCCCAGTGCCTGCACCCCCTGGGAGGCCAATACCTGAACCTCCTAGAGCCCAACGCCTGAATCTCCTAGAGCAGTGTTTCCCAAACTGGGGTACGCGTACCCCCAGGGGTACGCAAAGGGACGTAAGGGGTACGCGGGGAAAACAATTTGATTTGCTTTTTCAAAGTGAAACAGCCCATTACATTTTCAAACTGACCTATAAATAGACACGACATCTAAAATAGTCTGAATATCCCAGTCGCAATGCCAAAAATACAAACATGAAAAAAATTGGAGTGCGGGGGGGTGGGGGGTGGGCACATAGCAAGAGATTCAATGTCTGAAGGGGTACGGGACTGTAAAAAGTTTGGGAAACCCTGTCCTAGAGCAAGAAGTAGGCGATGGAAGACCTCACCCTGCATATAACCACCATTGACTATGCCCCATCTAAAACACTACTAACTACCCTACGCCCATCTAAAACACTACTAACTACGCCCCATCTAAAGCACTACTAACTATGCCCCATCTAAAACACTACTAACTATGCCCCGTCTAAAACACTACTAACTACCCTATGCCCCATCTAAAACACTACTAACTACCCTATGCCCCATCTAAAGCACTACTAACTACGCCTCATCTAAAACACTACTAACTACTAACTATGCCCCATCTAAAACACTACTAACTACTAACTATGCCCCATCTAAAACACTACTAACTACTAACTATGCCCCATCTAAAACACTACTAACTACTAACTATGCCCCATCTAAAACACTACTAACTACTAACTATGCCCCATCTAAAACACTACTAACTACCCTACGCCCCATCTAAAACACTACTAACTACTAACTATGCCCCATCTAAAACACTACTAACTACTAACTATGCCCCATCTAAAACACTACTAACTACTAACTATGCCCCATCTAAAACACTACTAACTACTAACTATGCCCCATCTAAAACACTACTAACTACTAACTATGCCCCATCTAAAACACTACTAACTACTAACTATGCCCCATCTAAAACACTACTAACTACTAACTATGCCCCATCTAAAACACTACTAACTACGCCCCATCTAAAACACTACTAACTATGCCCCATCTAAAACACTACTAACTATGCCCCATCTAAAACACTACTAACTACTAACTATGCCCCATCTAAAACACTACTAACTATGCCCCATCTAAAACACTACTAACTACGCCCCATCTAAAACACTACTAACTATGCCCCATCTAAAACACTACTAACTACGCCCCATCTAAAACACTACTAACTATGCCCCATCTAAAACACTACTAACTACGCCCCATCTAAAACTCTACTAACTACGCCCCATCTAAAACACTACTAACTACTAACTATGCCCCATCTAAAACACTACTAACTACGCCCCATCTAAAACACTACTGACAACGCCCCATCTAAAACACTACTAACTACTAACTATGCCCCATCTAAAACACTACTAACTACCCTATGCCCCATCTAAAGCACTACTAACTACGCCCCATCTAAAGCACTACTAACTACGCCCCATCTAAAACACTACTAACTATGCCCCATCTAAAACACTACTAACTACCCTACGCCCCATCTAAAGCACTACTAACTACGCCCCGTCTAAAACACTACTAACTACGTCATGTGTAGGACTGTGGAGGATGTCTGGACCTGATGTCTGGCAGGAGAGCCTGGCTGTAGTGGAGTGTGACAGCAGTGATGCCTTTCTGTCGGAGCTCCTTCAGGGTCAGCTTCCTCTGGGACGTCTGCCGGAGCCGAGGGGCCTCACGCCGGACCTTCTCTCTGTCGGCGTCAGGGGTCCACATCACCTGCAGGCGGACAACGTCACCGGCATGAAAACACAGATTCAGAAGACACACACACACACACACACACAAACACACACACACAAAACACACACACATATGTACCTCACTGTTAGCCATCACCTGCAGGCACCAAACCAGGGCCAGGAGACACACACACACAGAGACACATCATCAGCAACACAGCTCTAGAACACACACACACACACACACACACACACACACACAGACAGACACACCTACAGGAAAACATTATACATTATCATCATCACCAATACAGAGCCAGGAAGCACACGCATATCACACATATGATAGGCCTAGGAAGTACACACACCCACACGCACCTGCACACGCACATGCACACGCACACACACACGCACACGCACACCCACACGCACACGCACAAGCACACGCACACGCACACGCACATGCACACGCACACGCACACGCACACACCATGTCCATGACCAAAAATCCAGACTGAACACACACATACACAATCAGAATACAGATCCCCCCCCCCCACACACACACACTGATACTCATACCATCAGCAACACTGTTCCAGTGCCACACACATATATATCATGTCTATGACCCAAAAAAAAAAAAAAACACAGACCAAACACACACACACACACAAACCTTTAATGTGAGCAACATAGCTTCAGAAAACACAGCTTGCCACACAGGGGTGTGGCTTCCTGTAACTGTCTGCCTGTTCTCTCTGGGGCATTGATCCCCCACACGAGAGGAAACAGACACACACACACACACACACACACACACACACACACACACACACACACACACACACACACACACACACACACACACACACACACACACACACACTCTATTTGTGTCCCAAAACAATAACACACTTCAGCTGACATGGGAGCCCTGTAGGACGTTCTGGGCTTCAGCAGGTTACATGTATAAGGTCTTTATATCTAACGTGTGTAACACAACAGGGTGGCTGATATATGGTGATAGCAGTATGAAGGATACATGACAATGAGATTCTCAGGGAGCATATCAAATACATAACGATGAGATCCAACCCTTGCCTGCACTGGTAATACCTTTTCATAAAATGACTCAATCCAATTAAATTCCTTATATATTAACTTATAACACCGGACATTGACTCAAGATGCTTTACAGAACCCAAGAGCTGAACCTGGTCTGCCAAAGCACCATCACAATAATTATATAGAAGTATACTGTAAATAAACAAGCCAATGTGTGTAAATATACTGTAAGCATGAAACACGGCCGCAGGTCTGACCTTGTCCAGCGGGATGCCGGACCTCTGCACCACCCGGAGGGTGTCGATGATCCAGAGGTTGTAGCGGGGGTGTCCAGGGGGGGGCCGGCGGAGGCTGAACAGCACCGAGCAGTTGGCCTTGACAGCCAGCCGGAGCAGATCGGCCAAGCTGCACACCGTCTGGTTCCCCGCACGCCGCCGCTCCCGCGGGGACATGGACGACACCGTCCAGAACGGGTCCTCCTGCAGAACCAGACGCAGCGTGAGAACTGGCACCAACACACAGTCCAGTTGTCCTCTCACCCACAGACCCACTCCAGTAGTCCTCAGGCCCAATGGACTCACGTGATAAATGAATGAATGAATGAATGAATGAAGAGTTTTAATATTACAGCCTCTCATATGTGTACATAAAGTGGCATTTAGGCTGAATATAGGCCCATGTTCCAATTTGTTAGGTGACTCCCAAAAAAATGGAAAATACTATTGATATGCAAAAAACACCAATTACAAACACAACATACATTACAAAAACAAGTACTGTGGGACGAATAACCAGCTTCATTTGAAGTGTATCTGACAGAAACAAGGAATAGAGGGAGTTTCTTCAGAGGAAAGAGCTCGTACCTTGAGGAACCAAAGTCCTGCTTTAAGAGAGTATAACTGGGAAATCTGCCACCCCTGAGAAAGAGCGTGTACCTTGAGGAACCACAGTCCTGCGTTGAGGGAGCGTAACTGTGTCCAGGTGAAGAGGGAGGCGTCGTCAGACTGTCTCTGGGGGAAGAGTCTCTG